>NC_142691.1:38189318-38492348 GCF_056320005.1 Nelumbo lutea
GCCCCGGAGTCAACACACCCGGACACAGAAGTAACTAACATATTAGTTTCTATGACACAAGTTTCAATGTTACCTTTCTTAGATTCCAGGTAGGCAGGACAATTCCTTTTCCAGTGGCCAGTCTGTTTGCAGAAGTGATAGACATCCGATGCCTTGTTCTTCTTCTACTTCTTGGGTTTGGCAGCTTTCTTCTGGGGCTTCTTTGCCTTTCTCTTTTTCTTGCCCGATCTGTTAGTTTCAGCAAGCATAACCACAGGCTCAACCTTCTTTAAAAGATCCTCGGCCCTCTGCAAGATATTGCTGAGTTCCTGGACGCTGACATTCAGCTTATTCATATTGTAGTTCATAGTGAACACATTGAAGGAAGAGGGCAAAGAATTCAGGATGGCATCCACTTGCGTGCCAAGATCTAGCCCGGATCCAAGGGCTTCAAGTTCGTTAATGTATCCCATCATCCGAAGACAATGGTCATGAACTTTCTGCCCCTTGGACATCTGCGCGGTCATGAACAATTTCAGGACCTTCTGTTGAGTAGAACGATTCTGCTCTTCATACATTGTTCTTAGACTGTCCAATATGTCCTTGGCTAGTTCGATCTGATCGAACTGCCTCTGTATTGAGTTGTCTAATAAGGCAATGACAAAGCAGCAGGCTAGGGAGTTCTTATCCTCCCAATCTTGGTAGTCCCTCCTACAGGCCTTAGAAGCCCTATCACCCAGACGTTCCGGGGTAGGATTTTTCACCACCTTATCTAACTTTTCAGAAGTTAGGACCAGCATAAGATTTCTGTACTAGTTGGCATAGTTTGGGCCCTTAAGCTTGTTATCATATAGAAGCTTTGCAAATTGACCGTTTGCCATTTTCTGATAAAACAGCAAAAACGTTAGTCCACAACCTTAGTTTGATTCATGTTACCTACATAGATATGGCTTTTAATCTATGTTCCATTCCCATTTGTTCATCTCTAAAATTTTCCCTCCCTTCTCAGTGACGGAGACGACGGAATGTTTTTGGAAATGTGGGAAATCACATAGGGTGCGTGAAGCCAACTGTTTCAGCCGCATAACCTCACCACCTTTCTGTGACGGATCATATCCACTCATCAGATGAGTTTCCCTTTGGCCTCTGTCAGACAAGGTTCAGAGCCATTTTCAGGTAAACCTTTCTGTCTAGTGAGTGCACACTCATCATATTCAGGTTACGCCAAGGTACCGTGAGAGAGTTCCCATTTTCTGGTGAAGCCTCTCCCACATCGGTCTATGATGCCCCTATCATCTAATGAAACACTCTAACAGATCCAACAGCAAATGGATAGCCCAATTTTATGGTGCGTTTCCTCATTACTGATGGACCCACCATTATGCTAATGACGGAAGGCCTTTAGAGAGTCCATCAAATGGATCTCCCTATCACACGCACTCATATTTGCTTGGAGGGAACAAAATTTACGCCCCAATTCTAATTTAGGTCAAACCAAAGTGGCTCCCACTGGCTTTCATAAAGCTAGATTTCTGGTGGGCCTCAATCGGATAGGGGTTCCGAACACATCCCTTTTTAGGGTTATGGGGCCCACCAAGTAGAGAGGGGTCATCCAATGACCTTAAGGGACACCATGGCAATGATGTGCATTCAGCCATGGTGTGCGCAAGAGCCACTAACAAATTATCATGGGCCAAGTGCTTATGGCCCATGGTCGCAGCACATCATACATCCAAACATCACATGTAAAGGAAGAATTGATCCAATCAATTAACTACTATAAAGCCCATCGAATGGCCCATTTAAGACTTAAAGCATTAACAATTAATGTTTACTAGTTGTATGGGCTGAATTACAGTTAGCAGTTCGGCCCTTACAACTTTTCTCACAATAATGGGCTTTTGCAGTTTTAACCCTTTAAAACTGGGCTTTACAAGTGGGCTGAACTAATCCCTATAATTAAACATCAGATTTGGAATACCCAGTGTGAGAAATATGGACTGAAAAATAGCCCCTTTCGAATCTCAGATTCAGTCCAAACAGTTTTGGTCCAATCTAGTCCGAAATGGTCCAAAGCTGATTTTCAATTTAGGAATTAATTCATGAGAGATCTGAAATTAATAATTTTTTATTTTAGACAATCACAAATAAAAAAAATGGACTGTTCGTACCACCTGCAAAACAGAGGTTAAACACAAGAGTTACGGTTTCATAAACTATAAATTGCAGTAGGCGATTTCTCCATCTGCGAATCTCCAGCACCGCCATCTTCTTCCTTCTTCTTTAATCAAGAAAATAAATAAAACAGAAATCCTATTTCTATTAATTAATTACATTCTTGATCAAATCCTATACATTCAGTCTAGAAAAAAAAATTATTTACAGACCGAATAATAATAAAAGGAAGAAAAAAAGGGTGCGTAGACTATTTGCGCCAAATCTGCACTGCGATCTCCAGGTTCGAACAATCCATTAAATCAAAATAAATAAAGAACAATTCTAAATAAATTTTTGGATTTAACAAAATTAATTTCAGATCAAATGCCCTTAACAAGAAACCATTTCTTGAAAAAAAAAAAGAAAGCAATCTGCGCAGATCTTGGCAGAACATTTTCTGTTCATCTGCACAGGGTCAGATCTGATTTTCTTTTGGTTCAAGATTTGAACCTGTGGCTCTGATACCAGTGAAAGAATGGTATGATCCATCTAATGGATGCCAAGAAGGATGCGGAATGGGGGGAAATTTTCAAAAAAATTTCCTACCTTCTTCCAATTGGGAATCATATTCCCTAAATTTAGAATACATTATTCAAGGATCCTACTTGAACCATAAACAAACCAGATCTGAACCAAAAGGAAACATGAAGGATTATACCTGATCCAGAGAAATAATATCTCCCAAAGTTGGTGTTCATGCCCAAAGATGTAACCAAGATCCGCTCCTGCTGAAGATGACACAGCTGTGGATGGAACGGAACCAGCAGGGTGTGTCCTACACTGGATTCTTCACAAGAACCCTCTGGAAACCTTGAACACCGAATCCTAGTGTCTTTCTTGCAAGACTATTGTCAAGAACTGCTTTCTCGACTTCCTGTTGCTGCAAAGATCCAATCCTCCAATAGGTAGTGGCGGTGGCTGAAGGAGGAGAAGTCCAGGGACGAAAAGGACAGAACTGTTTCTTCTCTCTGGAGTCTGTGAGAGATCAAATCTCAGATTGCAGGATGTGTTTCTTGGTTCCTCAAACCCCTAGTTCGAAATCTGATATTTCTGCTAGGGTTTTCTACTCTTTCTTCTTGATTAAGAAACCTCCCAATATTTTGGGAGTTATCCCAATCCAAATCAGTATTTGTATAGGGGTTGATCTTAATCCTATTTGCAGATTAAGTTAGTTAACTCCTGATCTTATCAGGAGGTTACCAGATTCAAATCTAATTTGAATTTGGTCTCTTAGAGTGGATAAGGTCAATGACCCAATCCTTTTACTAACACTTCAGATTCGCCCCATGAACTGGTGATCATATCAGCCCAGTTCGAAATGGGCTTTTGGCTCATTAAGTGTTCAGTGTTTAACCAGTTTCCAACCTGCTGCCCAGTTGGGCTTCTTTGTATGGCGTGGGACCCAAGCATTGATCTACACACCAGCCACATGGGTTCGGCCCAGCCTTTATTACAAGGCCCAGCCAAATTCACTAAAAGATTCAGTGACCCCCTTGAGCCCATCACATGGACCCTATGAGCCCAACACTTACATTAAGCGGTCCCTGGGCCAAGCCATCTTAGAAAAACCCAGGGACTGTGGGTAGGTGCAAGATTAGCCCATCAGGTAATATCCTAAATGGTCTTACACTTAACCTCTCAGCCCTTAATGATCAAGCACTACCCGACAAGAGAAGACCTCTCCCTCGGCTGCTAGGAACAGTGCCGCACTCTCCACTCACATGGATCCCGGGAATTAAAACCTTTCACAAATCTTTTGAAACCATACATATACATATATATATATATATATATATATATATATATTATTTTTCAAAACAAAATTCCAACGATTGAAATCAACTGTCGACAGTTTGGTTTCCATCAGAGAGAGTGCATTACCGATCATTACCATTGTCTGACAAAGGGGCTGATCCTATCACTATGACCACTCACTCAGATGAATTGTCAGACTGTCCCAAGATGTCCAGGTTTTGACCCCCACTAAGGATCTCACTGATTGACACATCAAAGACAGCCCGATCCGACACCTAGTGATGTGTCATAATTGAGTCTAGGGGTCAGGTGTAACTTTCCAGTTTTGCCCATCTATCTCCAAGGTCTAGGGCAATACAGGAAATCTGGTCCGGTTCAAGGGTTCAAGCAATCCCATACTGCATGTGGCTTGGGTCTTACCTTGATGGCCGAAACAAGCCATCCCAACATTTGGTGGCACATCAGTATCAACCTTGGCAGGATAAATCTCCCCAGACTTATCCAATGGTTGTGAACATTTAAAACCAACACAAGTTTCTATAAGTGTCCAGTTTTAGGGTCTTACATGGAATTACACCAAACAACATGAATCAAACATGCACTTTAATTTATTTCCACTAAATAACAAAAGTACATCAAATCTGATTGAAGCTAAGGGCATACAAGACTGTTTAACAATCTCCGCCTACATCAATAGGATTACACTCTCTCTGATGGAAACCTAAACTGTTTGAGATTTGGTTTTGGATATTTATATGATATATATATTAATGTTTTATGAAAAATATTTGCAAAAAGGTTTTAATTCCCAGGATCTATCTGAGTAGAAAGTGTGATACTACTCTTTGTAGCCAGGGGAGAGGTCCTTCCTTGTCGGGTAGTGTTTGAGCATTATGGGCTGACAGGTTAAGTGTAAGAGACCTTTAGAGGGATTATTACCTAATGGGCTTTATCTTACTTAAGTCCATTATCTATGAGTCTTCATAGGATGACTGAATTCAAGGATCATTTAGGTGTAAATGTTGAGCCCATAGCAATGTGCTCAGGGGTTTACTGTGTTTAGTAGTTAGTAGTGAATTTGACTAAACATTTTCATAGAGGCTGGGCCGAACCGATATGGACTTATGTGAGGTCATTGTCGGGCCCCATGCCATACAAATTAGGCCTAACTTGACAATGCAACATCTTGGGTTCGTGAGCCTTTGAAGCAAATTGGCCTAAGGCCCATAATTAATAAGATTAAATAAGTTGTAAAATGATAACATCTTGGGTTCCTGCTCTCTTACACTTAACATGACAATTTAAGTTGTCATGTGCTCTAGGTCAAATCTGGGTTTGAAAATGGGTATGGAGCACCCGTCCTCTTAAGAGGATAAGGCTTATCTCTTAATAGACTTGAACACCGCTCTTTCTTGTTCACTCTTCTTCTTTTTTGTCTTCTAAGAAACCCTATCATGATTTAGGCTTTCAAACACTGATAGAGATAGATTTTCTTCTAATTTTTGCAAGAAAAATTTAGAGGAATTTCAGGCTCACATTCCCTAGTGTGATCCATGTAGTTGGGTTACAGTTTTGTTGAAATCTTTTTTGCTAAACCAGCTTCACCAATACATTGCACCATTTTCAGTTGAGGTTGGTTTTATGACTGATTTGGCCATGAACTTCCACCTTAGGATCTATGCTTGTGGTATCCATATCAGGTATAAATCTGCCTCTTTATTTGGAATCAAGTCTGATCTGGTTCAGTACAAGATTGATTAAAAGAAACTGTAGTTTTTCAAAACATAAGGATTCAGTTACGAGAAGGATAGGAAAATTTTGAAATTTTTCCAAGTCATATAGCATGGTTTGCCCATCCATGTGATGGATCTTAACCCTTCCAACATTATTTTTGAAGAGATGGGAGATCCATCATATGGATGGCCAAACCATGTAGGAGGGTTAGGCGAAATTTCAAACATTTCTTTACTCCCATCTGGGAATCGTATTCCCAATTTAGAAAATTACATTTTCAAGGTTTGTTCTTGAAACCAAAATGGACCAAATTTGAAACCAAAATTAGGGAGAGGTATACCTCATATGGGATCCACACCAAAAGCTCCTCCCAACGTAGGTGTTCATGCCCAAAGAGTGTACCAATTTCAAGATCAAATCTTGATCAGTTCCAAGAAATGGAGATTGAACAAGGTAGGCAGCAATGTTAGACAGTTATGCCCTTAGCTCCAAACAAATTGATGTATCTTTTGACAATTATAGTAAATGAATAAAGTACATTATTGATTCATGTCATTATGGTATATTTCTGTATAATAACCTTAAACTGGACACTTATGAGCCTCATGTTAGTTTAGAATCTTCACAACCGTTGGATATATTTAGGGAGATTTATCCTGCCAAGCCTGACACTGATGTACTACCAAGTTGGTTGGTTATGAGGATGCAAAACATCATATTTTTTCCCTTTAATGTTTAGTCTTTTATACTTATTTAGTGCCTAAATGGACTCATTATTCTTATATTTTGATTTATGGCACAAATGGAGGCGTTAAGTGAAAAACGGAGCTAATTGGGCAATTCTGGACAGTTTCGGCATCACTTCGTAATCTGGGCATAACACTCTCATCCGAGCTCCAATTGAGATGATTCAAGATGCTTTGAAACAGAAAGGACAAGCTCTACAACTTTCATATTTTGCATTTTGAGATATACTGACTAAATCTAGTTATAAATCTGGCTCGAAATAGCTGCACCTGCACTATTTACGTGTTGGAAACGTTTCTTAGCCCACAAGTTTTCATATGCGGGAATCACCACCCTCCTAGTTACATTAGGACTTTATTTTATCTTATTTTTAATATTTTTCTTAATAAGTCAGAATTGGAGACTATTATCTAGAGAGAAATTTTAGGAGATTGATGTGATGCTCATTGTGACACTAGCAAGTGCACTAGCCGTTCAAGTAATAAAGTAGAGAGTGAAGTATCGTTCCCACGAGGATTTAGGAAATAATTACCAATACTAAATTGAGCACTTCTTATCTGATCAACAAATAAATCAAAACTCTAATGAAAGCTAAGAAATCCTAAATTAAAATTTATCTAAATCATTGGCCCAATTGCCTTCAATTCAGGTTAGAAGAGTAAGCAGTAAATGTCAATCTCAGAATTCAGCAATCTATCAATTTGGATCATTCGAATAAATCATGATTGAGCCTTGGTTTGGTGAAACCCCAAGGTCATGAACAGCCTCTCTCAAGCGCATGTTCATCCTATGCATGAGTGACGGTTCTTCTATCTCTAGCAAGAATCTAATCCCCATGCATGCATTTCTTCAAACACTTCTAAGGCATCAATTCAAATCTGAATTGATCACCAACTGAATTGTGCAAGTTATCTCTAACCTTGCACTCAATTCAGTTCTTGAATAGTAGATCTGAATTCCTAGAGTCTCTCTCAAGCACTCTAGGAATTCCAAGCTGTAGATTAATTCGGCCAATCTGAAAATTGCAGATTTGAATTCTCTTTCAAGCAATTCAGATCTTGCAATCTCAGATCTGAGAATTCAGATCTGAGTTTTGAAGGTTAGTTGGCCGAATTACTCTACAATAACACCCTTATTCAAGAAACTTCAAGTACAATACATGACCATTTGAATGAATAAAAAAGAATTAGATTGCTGAACTAAAATTTTACAAGCTGAAATACATCAAGGAAGAATGGAAACAAGGAGAAAGAAGAATGAAAATATACAAAGAAACTGAATTCAAATCAAAAGAGAATGAAACTACAAATGATTTATTACAAAAGATCTTTGAATCACAAACCCTCAATTTGAACTCACATTCTCTTCTAGCTTGCTTGTCTTGAACTTCCTTCAGCCCTTCTTCTTCTTCTTCCTTGCGCCTAGCCTTCTTCTCTTCTCTTCTCTCAAGGTGGCCGAACCTCTAAGAGTGGGAGAGCCTTCCTCTCAAGCAATTGAACAACTTTCTCCCCTCCTAGAGGCTTCCTTATATAGTTTTTCAAGGGGGCTCTTGCCCCTTTTTGAAGCTTCTAGAATGGGGTGTATTACACCCCTCATGAACCTTCTAGAGTGCACCCTCCTTCTCTTCAAGAAACTCCTAGAAGTTGCTGCCCCTAGCTCCCTTTGGGCTGCTATTTGGGCTACAACTTAGCTTGCTTTTGAGCTCAAGTGGGCTACACTCTAGGCTGTTATTTGGGCTAAAAATGGGCTGGGCCAAAATTTCCTTCTTGCTAGGCTTCTTCCCTTGGATTTTCCAAAGAGTTTCACTTGCTCTTCTTGGGCCGAATGAAATTCTCTTGCTCTCATGGCTGGGCCGGGCTGAACTTGATAAATTTTGGGTTTTCTTTTCTTGCTTTTGCCTTCTTTTTGTTGATTTGGCTCCCCCTGAAATCTTTATTGCAATCAAGCTAAAATAAGGCAAAAATTAATAAAACCAGCATAAAATTTCATGCAAAAACCTCATAAAATATAGATAAATTGTAGGTTCATCAGAGATTTTGTAGGCTTCTCTTGGGGATTGGGAAGTACAAAGAAAAGAAAAGAAGAGAAGGAAAAAACAATCAGATCTTTTGATTAATTTCAATATTTCAAATTCAGTTGTTCCTTATTTGTCTTATTTTTATTTGTTTTCATTATACTCAAACCCCCTCCCCTCCTTGTTCACGTAGCTAAAATAGGCTAGATACTCTCTATGGGAACGATCCTTACTCGCACTACTGCATGTATTTGTAGGACAATAGGTTTTTTTTTTTGTGCATGTGATAGAACACTAGTTGGGGTGGATTATCTTAACTGCCAAGGTGAGACCTGAGGTACATGTAGTGTAGGTTTTCTTCCCTGAATCGGACCAAAATTCTAGTATTGCCCTGAACCTTGGAGATAGATGGGCAAAACTAGAATGTTACACCTGACCCCTAGACATGATTATGGTACTACACTAGGTGTCAGATCGGGCTATCTTTCATATGCCAATCAGTTAGATCCTTAGAGGGGGTCAAAACCTAGGTATGTTGGAATAGCCTGAGAATTCATCTGAGTGGGTGATCATAGTGACAGGATTAGCCCCTTTGTCAGACAAAGTGAATGATCGGGGATGCACACTCTTTGATGGAAACCTAAACTACCGATAGTTGATTTCAACCATTGAGATTTGTTTTTGCAAAATATATTTGTATAAAGATATAAATATATATGTTATGGTTTCAAAATGTTTGCAAAAGATTTTAATTCCTAGGATCCATGTGAGTAGAGAATGTAGCACTATACCTTGCAGCCGAGGGAGAGGTCCTCTCTTATTGGGCAGTGCTTGATCATTATGGGCTAAGAAGTTAAGTGTAAGACCATTGATGGCAATACTTGATTGGCAAATCTTGCATCTTCTCACAGTCATTGGATTTTCATAAGGTGGTTGGACCCAAAGACCATTTAGTATAAATACTAGACCCATTACAAGTCCATAGAGATGGACTCAGGGGTTCACTGTGTCCTACAGTGAATTCGGCCATGCCTTGTAACAAAGGCTAGGCTGAACCCATGTGGTTGATGTGTAGATCAATGTTTGGGTCCCACATCATACAAAAAGAGCCAATTGGGCCACATGTTAAAAGGTTAAGTGAGCACATAAATTTAATGGACCTAAAACCGAATTTCATACTGGGTTTATTAGATTAATTAAATAGGGGCGGATCTGGGTTTGGATCAGAAGATAAGGATAAGAGGATAAGTCATATCCACTTAAAGAGTCTATATCCAATTAAATATTTGGATCAGAAAACTCGTAATTTGATTAGGATTAAGCTGATGTTAAACTGCAAATAAGATAAGGTGTTATCATTATCACTTAAAGAGTTCAGATCCAAATAAAGATTTAGATTATGAAACTCATAATCAAATTAGGAGGTTGTCTCTTTAAGACTATAAATAAGAGAGTAGGGCGGTCATGCAAAAGACACCAGATAAGACACAACAAACTGCAGAGTTCGTCCCTATTCTTGCCACCCCTACCCAATTCGATTTCCACTTGTGGGAGTGATCAAGAATTGTTCTTGATATTGCTTCTTGGTAGAAGAAGCAATCTTAAGTCATGCTCACCAGCCCTCTACTCCATTCTTGCTAAAGAATTTGGTTCTTCTTGAAGAGTCATCTTGCTAATCCTGCTTCACTTCACACTGTGTCATCTTTAGCGGAAGCAAGTTTTGGTTTTTCTCTTTGGGTGTGAACACCTTCATTGGGAGTTATTGCTACTCCATATCAGGTATATCCATTTCCTCCTTTTTTGGTTTCAGATTTGGTCTAGATTGTTTCAAGATCGATCCTTGAAAATTGACGGGTTGTCGAAGCCCTGAAAATTAATTCTAGTCTCACCTTACAACAAAACTGTACTAATAGGGGTACTAGGTCGAATCTTACAGGGAGCCAATAATTAATTTCTCAACTGAATGTGCAATTTAAAGAGTGGGGAATTTGAATAATTAAAACTCTAAAATAACAAAAGAGCAAATAACAACTAACAAGGAATATTCAGTCTTACCAACTCCGATCCAAGGGTTTGAATTGAGTCAATTGGTCATCAATCATAGGTAAAAATCAACAGTCTTGCAAATCAAGCATTTAACCTTCGGATTTATTAGGATATCCATAATAAACCTTATGTTTTCCTAATTTAGTTTACCAAACCTAGCATACGATCAACACTTATCATTGATCGACTGGGATAGCAATAACCTCCGAGGAAATAGTTAAACCAAAATAAAAATAATTGAGATAGCTGTAATTATCCAATCTTGTTCTGTTGATTCCCTTTAGGTTAAAACATACCAATACATTGGTCAAAGGCTGTCACAAACAATTGACCCAAAAAGATATTAACCTAATTGCTACTTGTACCACTATTCGTGACAACTACGGATCATCGAATTATGGATAGGAGTAGGAAGATCAACATTAATTAATTTATCAAACTAATCAACATTAACTTCCATAAGAACATGCACAAGAATCAACGAATACTTAAATTAAAAGCAAGAAATTAAATTAAACACATAACCTCACGATGACACAATTGAATCAACAATTGAAGGGATAGGAAATCCATCACATGGACGCCCAAAGATTGCGGGATAAGGGGAGAATTTCAAAAATTTTTCTCTCCCATCAACTCGGAATCGAATTCCCCATTTAGAAAATTATATTTTCAAGGATCATTCTTGAACTATAAACTGAACCAGATCTGAACCAAAATGAGTAGGGAGAGATAATACCTGATACAGAGAAGTAGTATCTCCCAATGGAGGTGTTAAAGCCCAAGGAATGATCCAAAATCTGCTCCCACTGAAGATGGCGCAGTGCAGGGTGGAGCAGAATCAACAGTGTTCTTCCAAAAGAACTTGACCCTTCGCAAGAATCAACCAGATGGCTTATGAATACAACTCCCACCAATATTTTCTCCAGAAGATTGGTATCAAGATCCAATCTTGATTTCTCCCAAGAACTGGAGATCGAACTGCTGTAGGCGGCGGCTGCAGGAAGGAGGTGGCAAGAGAGTATTTGCAGGGTGCAGAATTCTCTCTTCTGGTAATCTCAGCTCTGAAGACAAAAGTGTGTAGTTTGCATGTCTAAAGGCTGCCACCCCTCTTCCTTTTATAGACTTATAGGGATCAACTCCTAATCCCATTAGGAGTTGCTAACCCAAATCATATTTGGATTAGAAGTCTCTTTAAGATAAGGATTATCCCTTATCTTATCTGCAGATTAGATCAGCCATCTCTTAATCTAATTAGGAGGTTTCCAGATCTAAATCTCATTTAGATCTTGGACTCTCTAAGTGGATAGGGTTTGAGCCTAATCCTATCAGATGATCCATCTCAGAATTCGCCCCTTAAGTGACTAATCAAATTAGCCTAGTTCGAAATGGGCTTAAGACCCATTTAAGGTTATGTATTCATTTAGCCTTCCAAACTGCTGCTCAGTTGGGCTTCCTTGTATGGCGTGGGACCCAAACATTGATCTACACATTAACCACATTGGTTCGGCCCAGCCTTTATTACAAGGCCTGGCCGAATACACTATTATGGACAGTGCACCCCTTGTAACCCATCAGATGGGCTCTATGGGCCCAACACTTACCATAAGTGGTCCCTGGGCCAAGCCACCTTGTAACACCCAGGGATTGTAGGCAGATGCAAGATTAGCCCATCAGGTATTATCCTCAATGGTATTACAGTTAACCTCTCAACCCATAATGATCATACACTGCCCGACAAGAGATGACCTCTCCCTCGGCTGCAAGGAACAGTGTTGCACTCTCTGCTTATATGGATCCCGGGAATTAAAACCTTGTACAAATCATTTTGAAACTATAATTTATATACTTTTATATCTCATATAAAATATATTTTGCAAAACAAATCTCAACGATTGAAATCGGCTGCTGGCAGTCTTGGTTTCCTTTGGTGAGAGTGCATCCCCAATGGAATTCTTAGACTGTCCCAGCATACCCAGGTTTTGACCCCCGCTAAGGATCTCACTAATTGGTACATCAAAGACAGCCTAATCCGACACCCAAGGCAGTATCATAATCAAGTCTAGGGGTCGGATGTAATTTCCAATTTTGCCCATCAATCTCCAAGGTCCAGAGCAATACTGGAAATCTGGTCCAGTTCAAAGATTCAATTAATCCTACACTGTATGTGCCTAGGGTCTCACCCTGGTAGCGCCACAGTGTCAGCCTTGTCAGGATAGGTCTCCCCAGACTGACCCACTGGCTGTGAACATTTTAAACTAACACGAGTCTCATTAAGTGTCCAGTTTAAGGGTATTACACAGAAACATACCAAGGAACATGAATCAAATATGCACTTTTATTCATTTACAATAAACTCTCGAAGTATATCATTTTGATTGATGCTAAGGGCATACAAAATTGTCTAACAACAATCCCCCGAGAATCAGAAAAGAAAAGCTCAACCGCTCATAGTTGTTATCTCCTTCTTGCTTTGCTTCCAAAATGGATGGATTGCTTGCTTGCTTGATTGCTTGATCTCTTGATTGATGCCTAAAGCTGGTCCCCCCCCCCTTTATATAGCTTTAAGAGGAGAGGCTCTCTCCAACTCCTCTTAGGAGATTATCCTCAAAAATAGAAAGTCCTAATCAATTTTTATCTAATCCTATCCTATCTCTTATCTAGTAATCTCTCTTATCTATTAATACCAATCCTCTTATCCATCTAGAATTACATTTGAAATTTAAATCTGATGGGACTCTTTATTCTTGAATTCAAGTTGGGCTTCTTCAATATAGTGGGCTTTAGTTGTGAGCTGGGCTTCTCTATGAATTTTCTCTGAATTTGAGCCTGATTTTGACCTAGATGCAGATAGAATCTATCAAAACCCAGAACATAAAAGTTGTGGATTCTCTCTTATCTTTTCGGTGCATCTTGAATCATCCCCATTGGAGTCCGGGTTTGGGAGTTATTCCCAGATTACGGAATGGTGCCGAAACTGTGCAAAATCGTCTGATTAGCCTTGTATTCCTCTTGTCGCCTTCTTGCTTGCCCTTAATCAAAATTCAAGAGTAATGAGTCCAACTAAGTGCTAATTTAATGTAAAAGAATGAATATTTGGGGATAAAAATATGATACTTTTTATTCCTATCAAAAATGCAGTTTTTTAAATACAGAATGCGATCCCCAGATGGGAGAGAGAGAAATTTTTGAAATTTCGCCCAACCTTCCTACAGGGTTCAGCCATCCATATGATGGATCTCTCATCCCTTTAGTGGTTTCAAAGCTAGGTTCAAATCCTGAACCGAATTCAACCTAATCTGAATTTGCACAAATGGACAGAAGGTGTTCTACCCAATTTTGCGCAGTTAGTGTCTCGGCCAAAATTATTACCCTTGGATAAGCGGTTGTTGATGTTAGACAGTGTATGCCCTTAGCTCCAATCAAATTGATGTACATTATGACATTTATTGTAATGAATAAAGTACATATTTGATTCATATTATAGTGGTGTGTTTTTGTATAATACCCTTAAACTGTACACATAATGAGACTCGTGTTAGTTCAGAATGTTCACATCCAGCGGGTTGATCTGGGGAGATCTATCCTGATAAGGCTGACACTGATGTGCCACCATGTTGGTTGGGGTGGCCTATCTCAGCCGCCAGGGTAAGATCCGAGGTACATGTAGTGTACGTTTAACTTGAAACCTTGAACTGGAGCAGAATTCCAGTGTTGCCCTGGACCTAGGTGATAAGTGGTTAAAACTGGAACGTTACACTTGACCCCTAGACTCGATTATGATACTGCACTACGTGTCGGATTGGGCTATCTTTGATGTGCCATTCAATGAGATCCTGAGAGGGGGTCAAAACTTGGGTATGTTCGGACAGTTTGAGAATTCATCTGAGTGGGTGATCATAGTAACAAGATCAGCCCCTTTGCTGGACAAAGGTAATGATCGAGGATGCACTCTCTCTGATGGAAACCAAGACTACTGGTAGCCGATTTCAATCATTGAAGTTTGTTCTGCAAAATATATTATATACGAATGTACATATATATATTATGGTTTCAAAATGTTTGCAAAAGGTTTTAATTCCCGGGATCCATGTGAGTAGAGAGTGCAACACTGCTCCTTGCAGTCGAGGAAGAGGTCCTCTCTTGTCGGGCAGTGTTTGATCATTATGGGCTGAGAGGTTAAGTGTAAGACAATTGTGTTAGACAATTTTGTATGCCCTTAGCTTCAATCAAGTTGATGTACTTTATGAGTTTATTGTAAATGAACAAAAGTGCATATTCGATTCTCGTTCCCTTGGTATGTTTCTGTGTAATACCCTTAAACTGGACACTTAATGAGACTCGTATTAGTTTAGAATGTTCACAGCTAGCGGGTCGGTCTGGGGAGACCTATCCTGACAAGGCTAACACTGTGGTGCCACCAAGTCGGTTGGGGTGGCCTGTCTCATCTGACAAGGTGAGACCCTAGGCACAAACAGTGTAGGATTAATTGAATCTATGAACTGGACCAGATTTCTAGTATTGCCCTGGACCTTGGAGATTGATGGGCAAAAATGGAAATTACACCCGACCCCTAGACTAGATTATGATACTGCACTAGGTGTCGAATTGGGCTATCTTTGATATACCATTCAATGAGATCCTTAGTGGGGGTCAAAACCTGGGTATGTTGGGACAGTCTGAAATTCATCTGAGTGGGTGATCATAGTCATAGGATCAGCCCCTTTGTTGGACAAAGGTAATGATCGGGGATGCACTCTCACTAATGGAAACCAAGACTGCCGGCAGCCGATTTCAATCGTTGAAATTTGTTTTGCAAAATATGCTTTATATAAGATATAGAAGTATATATATTTAATGGTTTCTAAAAGGTTTTCAAAAGGTTTTAATTCCCGGGATCCATATAAGCAGAGAGTGCAACACTATTCCTTGCAGCCGAGGGAGAGATCCTCTCTTTTCGGGCAGTGTATGATCATTATGGGCTGAGAGGTTAAGTGTAAGACCATTGAGGATAATACCTGATGGGATAATCTTGCATCTTCACACAATCCCTGGGTGTTACAAGGTGGCTTGGCCCAGGGACCACTTTGGGAAAGCGTTGGTCCCATAGAGCCCATGAGATGGGTTTCAAGGGGTGCACTGTCCTTAACAATGTATTTGGCCAGGCCTTGTGACAAAGGCTGGGCTGAACCCATGTGGCTTATGTGCAGATCAATGTTTGGGTCCCATGCCATACAAAGAAGCCCAACTGGATAGCAGTTTGGAAGGCTAAGTGAATACATAACCTTAAATGGGCATTAAGCCTATTTTGAACTGGGCTGATTTGATTAGTCACTTAAATGGGCGAATTTTGAGATGGATCAGCTGATAGGATTGGGCCAGACCCTATCCAATTAGAGAGTCCAAGATCTAAATAAGATTTAGATCTGGAAGTCTCCTAATTAGATTAGGAGATGGCTGATATGATCTACAGATAAGATAAGAGTTATCCATTATCACTTAAAGGGACTTGTAATCCAAATATGATTTGGATGTCCAACTCCTAATGGGATTAGGAGCTGATCCCTTTGAGATTGTAAAAGGAGGAGGGGGCGGCAGCCTTTAGACATTCAACCAACACACTCTTGTCTTCAGAGCTGAGATCACAAGAAGAGAGAATTCTGCACCTTGCGAATACTCTCTTGCCGCCTCCTTCTTGCAGCTGCCACCTCCAGCAGTTCGACCTCCTCCTCTCTACAGGAGTAATCAAGATTCGATCTTCATACCAATCTTTTGGAGTTGTATTCACAAGCCATCCAGTTGATTCTTGCGAAGGGTCAATTTCTTTTTGAAGAACACTGTTGATTCTGCTCTACCCTGCACTGCGCCATCTTCAATGGGAGCAGATTTTGGATCCTTTCTTGGGCGTGAACACCTCCATTGGGAGATATTGTTTCTCTATATCAGGTATAATCCCTCCCTACTCCTTTTGGTTCAGATCTGGTTCAAATTATGGTTGAAGAATGATCCTTGAAAATATGATTTTCTAAATAGGGAAATCAATTCCCAATTGAAGGGAGAGAAAAGTTTTCGAAATTCACCCTCTTATTCCGCAATCTTTGGGCATCCATGTGATGGATATCCTATCCCTACAGTGGTATCAGAGCCATGGTTCAAATCTTGAACCAATTTGCCTCAAATCTGAACCTGCGCAAATGGGCAGAAGGCGTTCTACCTGATTTGCGTAGATATGGGTTTTGGGAATTTTGTTCCCAAAATTGATGGGCAAATAATCTAAAATTAATTTTATATAAAAATGATTATTGTTTAGAATAGTTCTTTGTGATTTTCTTGATTTATGGGCTATTCGTACAAGAGAAGATCGAGTTCTTGTTTGCGCAGGAAAAACTGCAAGATTTGTTGTTTCTTGATTTATTTATTACATTTGGTCTGTAAATAATTTTTTTTTTTTAGACTGAATGTATAGGTATTCGATCTGATGTAATCATTAATAGAAATAGGATTTCTATTTTTTTTTATTTTGGATCGAAGATGATAACGCAGAAAAGGTGTTTTCGCGGAGAAGAGGATTTCATAAATGGGAGAACTACAATCTGCGATTTGCAGTTTATGAAACTGCAAACTGTGATCTAACCACTGTTTTGTAGGATGGATGGTGCGAACAGCCCTGATTAACTGATTCTTGATTTTCTTTTATCAGTTCTTTAATTTTAGATTATTTTCTTGAATTAAAGATTTAATTAAAGATCAAACCCTAAACCCATTCGAACCAAGATTGGTTCAACTGTTTGGACCAAATCTAGGGTTTAATCAATGCGAAAAGTCAGCCCTAATTTTCCCACTAATGGGCCTGAGGATTGATATTTAATTAAATGGTTAATTCGGCGGGGCCTATAAAGGCCCAGTTTTAAATAGTTATAACTGCTAAAAGCCCACTTCAAAGGATAAAGTTATATGGGCCGAACTGAGTAACCCTAATTTAGCCCATATACCTAGATAATATTAATGGTTAATATTATGGATTTAAAATGGGCTTCTAATGGGCTTTATAGATGATTAATTGATTGGATCAATTTATCCTTGCATGAGATGTATGGTTGTGTGATGTGCTACGTACATGGGCCATAAGTGCTTGGCCCATGCTTAATTGATAGTGGCTCTTGTGCACACCATGGCTGAAGGCACATCAATGCCATGGTGTCCCTTTTTGGTCATTAGATGACCTTCCTCAGTGGTGGGCCCCACACCTCATCAAGAGGTTACGTGCAGAACCCTAGCCGATTAAGGCCCACCGAAATTTGACTTTATGAAAGTTAGTGGGGGCCACTTTGGTTTGACCTAAAACAAACTAGGGCGTAATTAATTATTCCCTCCAGCTAATATGAGTGCAAGTGATAGGGAGATTCATACGATGAACTCTCTAAAGGCCTTCCATCATTAGCATGAGGATGGGTCCTTCAGTAATGAGGAAACGTACCAGAAAATGGGCTATCCATTTGCTATTGGGCTTATCTGAGTGTTTCATAAGATGATAGGGGCGTCATAGACTGATGTGGGTGGGGTTTCACTAGAAAATGGAAACTCTCTCACAGTACATTGGCGTTCACGAACATGATGGGTAAGCACTCGCTAGACAAAAAGGTTTACTTGAAAACGGCTCTGAACCTTGTCTGACAGAGGCCAAAGGGAAAACTCATATAATGAGTGGATATGATCCTTCATAGAAAGGTGGTGGGGTTATGCAGCTGAAACAGTTGGCTCCATGCACCCTATGTGATTTTCCACATTTCCAGAGACAACTCATAGTCTCCGTCACTGAGAAAAGAGGGAAATCTCAGAGATGAATAAATGGAAATGGAACGTAAATTAAAATCCATATCTATGTAATGAACATGAATCAAATTAGGTTGTGGACTAATGTTTGCTCTTTTATCAGAAAATGGCAAATGGATAAGGGCCCAAACTATGCCGACTGGTACAGGAACCTTATGTTGGTCTTAACCTTTGAAAAGTTGTATAAGGGAGCCAAAAATCCTGCCCCGGATCGTCCGGGAGATAGGGCTTCTGAGGCCCGTAGAAGAGAATACCATGAATGGGAGGAGAAAAACTCCCTTGCCCACTACTATATCATTGCCTCCTTGGACAATCCAATTCAGAGGCAGTTCAATCGGTAGAAGGTCTTGAAATAGTTCATGACCGCGCAGATGTCCAAGAGCCAACAAGTTCATGACCATTGTCTCTAGATTTTGGGTTATATCAATGAACTGGAGGCTCTTGGGTCCAGGCTAGATCTGGTAACACAGATCGATGCTATTCTCAACTCTCTGCCTCAATCCTTTAATCCATTCACCATAACTACAACATGAACAAGCTGAATGTCAGCTTGCAGGAACTCAGCAATATGTTGTAGAGGGCCAAAGAATTGATTAAAAAGGATGAGCTCATTGCCATGCTTGTTGAAACTAGCAAATCAGGCAAGAAAATGAAGGCAAAGAGAAAGCCCTAAAAGAAGGCTGCCAAACCCAAGAAGCAGAAAAGAGACAAAGCATTGGATGCCTGTCACTTCTGCAAGAAGACCGACCACTGGAAAAGGAACTGTTCTACCTACCTAGAATCCAAGAAAGGTAATTTTGAAACTTGTGTTATAGAAACCAGTTTATTGGTAACTTCTGCATCCTGGTGTATTGACTCTGGGGCTTCAACTCATGCGTGTAACTCACTGCAGGGGTTCAAGGTAAGCAGAAGGCTGAGTGAGGGAGAAGTCACACTCTACTTGGGGACTACTGCAACTGTTGCAGCCGCGACCATAGGAACCGTGGAGTTACATTTGAGAGAAGGAACTATTGTTCTGAGAGATTGTCTTTATGTACAAAATTTAAGGAGAATTTTGATTTCTGACTCAAAACTGTGTGCAAATGGTTATTCTGTCTTCTTTAGTAATACGATTACTATTAAAAGAAATAACAGATTCATCGCATACGGGGAACTGGAGAACGGTCTCTATGTTCTACATCCTTCTCTAGAAACTAACATAACCGAAACTACGTCGGCTGAAATCACCAAGAAGAGAGTCCGTGATACAGTTAATCCCACGTGTCTGTGGCATTATCGACTTGGCCACATCGGTGTTGACCGAATTACAAGGTTGGTAAAGGATGGTCCTTTGAATTTTCTAACTATAGAAGATCTTCCCACCTGTGAGCCTTGCCTACAAGGCAAGATGACGAAATGACCATTTAACGGTAAGCCTGATAGATGTATAGGCACACTTGACCTAATACATACAGATGTATGTGGTCCCCTGAGTTCCATCACCTTCACAGATGATTTCTCACGATATTGTTACGTGTACCTAATGAGACACAAGTCTAAATCCTTTGAAATGTTCAGAGAGTTTAGACAAGAGGTCGAGAAATAGTTATGGAGAGAAATTAAAGCCCTTCGATCAGATCGAAGTGGCGAGTATCTCTCTGACGAATTCAGGGACTACTTAAAAAACAATGGGATAGTATCACAATTAGCTCCTCCTGCTACACCGCAACTTAATGGTGTTTCAGAGAGGAGGAATAGGACCTTATTGGATATGGTCCGGTCACTTCTCATACACTCAGAGTTACCCATATCCTTTTGGGGATACGCATTAGAGACTACAACTTATGTGTTGAATCGGGTTCCAACCAAATCGGTTCCAAACACTTCATATGAACTTTGGTCCGGAAAGAAACTAAGTGTCAAACACTTGAAGATTTGGGGTTGTCCAACACACGTTAAAAGAATGAGTGTTGACAAGTTGGAATCCGTGACCAGCCATTGCCTATTTGTAGGCTACCCAAAAGGCTCTGTAGGTTACCTATTCTATGACCCAAGTGAGCAGAAAGTGTTCTATAGTCGAAATGCCCAATTATTGGAGACCGATTACATCTTGGACACCCATCATCAGGAAATTGTTCTTGATGAGGAGAGCTCAGGAGCAGTGGGAGATATCCCATAAGTTCCAGGTAGTGACCAACCTAGAAGATCCACTCGGCTATCCAGGCCACCAGTCCATTATGGTTATGACCAGGATAGTTACTTGGTGGAAACCTTGACTAGTGAGGAGGATTTCGTGACTTACGCGGAAGCTATGTTGGACATAGATTCCCAGATGTGGGTGGAGGCCATGAGAGTAGAGATGGACTCAATGAAGACCAATGGAGTCTAGACTCTAGTAGATCCACCCTCCGGGGTAAAAGCAATCGGTTGCAAATGGATTTACAAGAGGAAAAGGGATCCGATGGTAGGGTTGAGACCTTCAAAGCTCATCTGATGGTGAAAGGGTACACTCAGAAAGAGGGCATCGATTATGAGCAAACCTGTTCGCCTGTGGCCATGCTTAAATCCATTAGGATCCTGCTAGCTATGGCAGCATACCATGATTATGAGATTTGGCAGATGGATGTCAAAACTGCATTCCTAAATGGAGATCTTATTGAAGATATCTTTATGCAGCAGCCGCAAGGCCTCATTGCTGCAGGTCAGGAAAACATGGTATGTAAACTTAATAGATCCATTTATGGACTTCAGCAAGCTTCTAGAAGTTGGAACATTCGGTTTGACTCTACTGTCAAATCATTTGACTTTGAGCAGAATCCGGATGAACCCTGTGTCTATTGGAAGTATAGTGGAGAAAATGTTACTTTCTTGGTTCTATATGTATATGACATTCTACTCATTGGGAATGATGTAGGAATGTTAACTATGGTGAAAGTATGGCTTTCACAGCAATTCTCCATGAAAGATCTTGGAGAAGCCTCCTATATACTGGGTCTTCGACTCTATAGAGATAGATAGAAGTGGATAATAGGATTATCCCAATCTGCCTACATTGACAAAATAGTCAAAAGATACAGCATGGAAAACTCCAAGAAAGGAAATGTTCCTTTCAAACATGGAGTAACTCTCTCCAAGAAGATGTCTCCCAAGACTTTTGAGGAGATTGAGGGCATGAGAGACGTTCCCTATGCCTCAACCGTAGGAAGCATCATGTATGCCATGCTGTGCGCTCGCCCAGACATAGCTCAGGCGGTGAGTGTGGTAAGCAGATTCCAGGCTAACCCAGGGCAGGAGCATTAGACTGCTGTGAAGAACATCCTTAAGTACCTTCAAAGGACATTAGAGTTTTGTCTAGTATTCGATGGGAGCTCACTACACATCCAAGGGTATACAGATGTCGATTTCCAGTCAGATTCAGATGATAGAAAGTCTACATCTAGATATGTTTTCACGGTAGCATCGTGTGTTATTTGCTGGAAAAGCAGCAAACAGGGGTCCACTACAGACTCCATGACCGAGGCTGAGTACATTGCCGCAAGTGAGGCAACAGGAGCACTGGACCACTATGAAAAACATACTTAAGTACCTTCAAAGGACATTAGAGTTTTGTCTAGTATTCGATGGGAGCTCACTACACATCCAAGGGTATACAGATGTCGATTTCCAGTCAGATTCAGATGATAGAAAGTCTACATCTAGATATGTTTTCACGGTAGCATCGTGTGTTATTTGCTGGAAAAGCAGCAAACAGGGGTCCACTACAGACTCCATGACCGAGGCTGAGTACATTGCCGCAAGTGAGGCTGCCAAAGATGTTGTGTGGATGAAGAAGTCCGTTCACAAGTTGGGAGAGAGAAATTTTTAAAATTTTGCCCTACTTTACTGTTGGGTTCGGTCATCCATATGATGAATCTCTCATCCCTTCAGCTGAAGCGTAACTTTAGGTGTCAAATCCACAAAGAAGTTGATTAAACCAACAAAAGGAGTTATCGCTAAGAGTGAATAACCTAGAGAAAATGATTTTCTAAAAATAAAAAGAAGAGAAAAAATATTTGAATAAAAGTAACGATGATTAAAGGATGAAAAGTAGTATTGTGATGAACAAGGTTTTGACATTCATTTGATCGATTTGCATAACTAGTCTCGACTTTGATTCCAATTTATTACTCAACTGCAAGTTTCACATCCCAAACAAACAATTGGAAAATATAACTTTGAAACCAATGACAAGAATAAAAGTAATTGTTTTGAGAGAATTAATTTTTCATGAAGAACATAATGCTCTATTCTTACAAGCTACCCAAGAATGACAATATATCAGATTGATAGTATTGCTATCAAGGTTCAATTCATTAAATAAATCTACCCAATCAATTATCTTCTAACAAATTACACAAAAAAAGAGCATGACACATCTTATATGGAAATTGAAGAATATAACTTCAGGGTTTATCATGAAGGGATGAGATATCCATCGTATGGACGCCCAAATCTTGCGGAATAGAGTGGGCAAATTTCAAAAATTTATCTCCATCCTACTGGGAATTGTATTCCTTATTTTAGAAAAATCATATTTTTCAAGGATCAATCTTGAACCAAGAACTGAACCAGATCTGAACAGAATAGTAGGAGAGGGATACACCTAATACAGAGAAATAATATCTCCCAACGAAGGTGTTCATGCCCAAGGAAGGATCCAAAGACTACTCCCACTGAAGATGGCACAGTGCAGGGTGGAAAAAAATCAACAATGTTCTTCCCAAGAACCTAATCCTTCACAAGAATTAGCAGGATGGCATGTGAGCACAGCTTCCTATCAGTCCCTTCACAAGGAATTGATGTTAAGATCCAATCTTGACTTCTCCCACTGAATTGGAGATCGAACTGGCAGGTGAGGCGACAATAGGAAGGAGGCGGCAAGAAAGAATTTTGCAGGGTTGCTTAATTCCTCTTCTGTGGTTTCAGCTCTAAAGAGGATGTGAATGTGTATTGTTTAAATGCTACCGCCCCCTCTTCCTTTTATAACTTTAAAGGGATCAGCTCCTAATCCCATTAGGAGTTGCTGATCCAAATCATATTTGGATGAGAATTCCCTTTAAGTGATAAGTGATGAACCTACAATTTATCTATATTTTATGAGGTTTTTGCATGAAATTTTATGCTGGTTTAATTACATTTTTCCCTATTTTAGCTTGATTGCAAGAAAGATTTCAGGGGGAGCCAAATCAACAAAAAGAAGGCAAAAGCAAGAAAAGAAAGCCCAAAATTATCAAGTTCAGCCCGGCCCAGCCATGAGAGCAAGGGAGTTTTCATTCGGCCCAAGAAGTGCAAGTAACTCTTTGGAAAACCCAAGGGAAGAAGCCTAGCAAGAAGGAAATTTTGGCCCAGCCCATTTTTAGTCCAAATAACAACCCAAATGTAGCCCACATGAGCTCAAAAGCAAGCTAAGTTGTAGCCCAAAGGGAGCTAGGGGTGGCAACTCCTAGATGTTTCTTGAAGAGAAGGAGGGAGCACTCTAGAAGGTTCATGAGGGGTGTAATACACCCAACTCTAGAGACTTCAAGAAGGGGCAAGAGCCCCCTTGAAAAACTATATAAGGAGGCCTCTAGGAGGGGAGAAGGTGTTCAATTGCTTGAGAGGAAGGCTCTCCCACTCTTAGAGGTTCGGCCACCTTGAGAGAAGAGAAGAGAAGAAGGCTAGGCCCAAGGAAGAAGAAGAACAAGGGCTGAAGGAAGTTCAAGACAAGCAAGCTAGAAGAGAAGGTGAGTTCAAATTGAGGGTTTGTGATTCAAAGATCTTTTGTAATAAATCATTTGTAGTTTCATTCTCTTTTGATTTGAATTCAGTTTCTTTGTATATTTTCTTTCTTCTTTCTCCTTGTTTCCATTCTTCCTTGATGTATTTCAGCTTGTAAAATTTCAGTTCAGCAATCTAATTCTTTTTGATTCATTCAAATGGTCATGTATTGTACTTGAAGTTTCTTGAATAAGGGTGTTATTGTAGAGTAATTCGGCCAACTAACCTTCAAAACTCAGATCTGAATTCTCAGATCTGAGATTGTAAGATCTGAATTGCTTGAAAGAGAATTCAAATCTGCAATTTTCAGATTGGCCGAATTAATCTACAGCTTGGAATTCCTAGAGTGCTTGAGAGAGACTCTAGGAATTCAGATCTACTATTCAAGAACTGAATTGAGTGCAAGGTTAGAGATAACTTGCACAATTCAGTTGGTGATCAATTCAGATTTGAATTGATGCCTTAGAAGTGTTTGAAGAAATGCATGCATGGGGATTAGATTCTTGCTAGAGATAGAAGAACCGTCACTCATGCATAGGATGAACATGCGCTTGAGAGAGGCTGTTCATGACCTTGGGGTTTCACCAAACCAAGGTTCAATCATGATTCATTCGAATGATCCAAATTGATAGATTGCTGAATTCTGAGATTGACATTTACTGCTTACTCTTCTAACCTGAATTGAAGGCAATTGGGCCAATGATTTAGATAGATTTTAATTTAGGATTTCTTAGCTTTCATTAGAGTTTTGATTTATTTGTTGATCAGATAAGAAGTGCTCAATTTAGTATTGGTAATTGTTTCCTAAATCCTCGTGGGAACGATACTTCACTCACTACTTTATTACTTGAACGGCTAGTGCACTTGCTAGTGTCACAATGAGCAACACATCAATAAGGGTAAACCCTTATCTTATCTGTAGATTAGATCAGCCTTCTCCTAATCTCATTAGGAGGTTTCTAGATCTGAATCACATTCAAATCTGGACCCTCTGAGTGTATCTGCTAATCCAATTCTAGAATTTGCACCTTAATTAATTGATCAAATCAGCCCAGTTCGAAATGGGCTTTAGGCCCATTATGGTATTGTGCTCACTTAGCCTTCCAAACTGCTGCCTAGTTGGGCTTCATTGTATGGCATGGGACCCAAACATTGATCTACACATCAGCCACATGGGTTCAGCCTAGCCTTTGTTACAAGGCTTGGCCAAATACACTGTTATAGACAGTGCACCCCCTGAAACCCATCACATGGGCTCAATGGGCCCAACACTTACCATAAGTGGTCCCTGGGCCAAGCCACCTTGTAACACCTAGGTATTGTGGGTAGATGCAAGATTAACCCATTAGTTATTACCCCCAAAGGTCTTACACTTAACCACTCAGCCCATTGAAGGGATGAGAGATCCATCGTATGGACGCCCAAATCTTGCAGAATAAGGTGGGGGAATTTCAAATAAATTTCTTTACCTTCAACTGGAAATCACATTCCCTATTTTAGAAAATCATATTTTCAATGATCAATCTTGAACCATAAACTGAACCAAATCTGAATAAAAGCAGTAGGAGAGGATTACACCTAATACAGAGAAATATTATCTCTCAATGGAGGTGTTCACGCCCAAGGATTGATTCAAAGATTGCTCCCACTGAAAATGGCATAGTGTAGGATGGAGCAGAATCAACAGTGTTCTCTCCAAGAACCTAATCCTTTGCAAGAAGTAGTAGGATGGCATGTGAGCACAACTTCCTTTCAGTCCCTTCACAAGGAATTGATGTCAAAATCAAATCTTGATTTCTCCCACTGAACCTGAGATTGAATAGTAGGGTAGGCAGCAATAGGAAGGAGGTGGCAAGAAAGAATTTCGCAGGGATGCTTAATTCTTCCTTCTGTGATTTCAACTCTCAAGAGGATGTGAATGTATGTCTTCTAAAGGTTTCCACCCCTCCTTCTTTTGTAACCTTAAAGGATCAACTCCTAATCCCATTAGGAGTTGCTAATTGATGAACCTACATTTTATCTCTATTTTATGAGGTTTTTGCATAAAATTTTATGCCGGTTTAATTAGATTTTGCCCTATTTTAACTTGATTGCAAGAAAGATTTCAGAGGCAGCCAACTCAAGAAAAAGAAGGCAAAAGAAAGAAAAGAAAGCCCAAAATTTATCAAATTCAGCCCAGTCCAGCCATCAAAGCCAAGGAGGGCCATTCGGCCCATGCAGCCCATACTGCACTCTTTAGGAAAACCCAATGAGAGAGCACAACCGAAGCTCTCCAATGGAGCCTATTCGGCACAACAATGAGGAGGCCCATTTGCAGATCAAGAGCAGCTCAAGAGCAGCCCAAAGTGCAGCCCAAGGAGCCTAAAGGCGATAAACTTTCTAAAAGAGAGAAAGGAGGTGTTAAGTGAAAAACAAGGCTAATTGGGTAATTTTGGACAATTTCTGCACTGAATAGTAATTTGGGCATAACTCTCTCATCCAGACTCCGATTGAGATGATTCAAGATGATTTGAGAAGATAAAGAAAAGTTCTAGAAATTTCATGTTTTGAGCTTTTATAGACACAAACTGAATCGGTGTCAAACTCGAGCCCAAATTATCTGGAACCGCACTATAGAACTTTCTAGATGAAAGAACTTTCTAGAGGAGAGAACTTTCTAGATGAGAGAACTTTCTAGATGGGAGAAATTTCTAGAGGAGGAAAGGGGCTGAGGAGAAGGCTATAAAAGGAGAAGAGAGCCAAGGGAAAAGGGGTCCAACATCTGATTTCAAACTCTCCTTGAGCTCTTGTTCTAAGAGAAAAGAAGAGAGAGAGATAGGCGCAAGAGAGGAGAAGAGAGGAGGAACAAGCAGCTTCAAGAGAAGAAGAACCGGAATTCGAAGGGGGAGAAAGAAATTGGAGATCAAGGTTTCATCCTCACTTGATTTTTGCACAAATTGGTAATCGAATTCAGCTAAGATATATGTAATTTCTCCATCAAATTTTCCTTTCTTGTTATAATCAAAACATGTATTATGCAAATTCAATTATGTAATTTATTTTCTAAGTTCATTTGAGTAAAGTAGATTCAATCTTGAAGTTTCTTGTTTGGAATATCAATTGTGGATTATTAGCCAAACTACTATTCTGAAATCTCATATCTGAAATTTCAGATCAAGATTTTACAAGGTCTGAATTGCTATTTTCCAATCTTAGATCTATAAATTCAGATCATGAAATAGTGAGATCCGAACTACTATTCTATAAAATCAGATCTATGATTTCAGATCATGAACCTGTAATACCTGAATTACTTGAGAAAGAATTCAGGTAGCTTTAATTCAGTCTGGCGAATAATTCCTCTTTCTTGGAATTCCTAGAGTGCTTGAGAAAGACTCTAAGATTTCAGATCTACCAATCAAGATCCGAATTGAGTGCAAGGTTAGAGATAACTTGCATGATTCGATTGGTGTTCATTCAGCTGAGTTAATGATCATCTAGCTGAAATGAAGCCCTAGAATTGCTAGATCTGAATGTATGTATGGTGATTAGATCCTTGATAGAGATATAAGGACCATTACTCATGCACAGATTGAACATGCACTCGAGAGAGGCTGTTCATTGATTTGGAATTTCACCAAACCAAGTCTGAATCCTATTCTACTCAAATTGCCTAAAAAACTAGTTGCCAAATTTATTTTTCTATGCATCTTTAGCTTGTCTCCTCACTTGCATATAAGGTGTTTGGTCCAATTGTTAGACAGTTTTGTATGCCCTTAGCTTCAATCAAAATGATGTACCTTATGAATTTATTGTAAATGAATAAAAGTGCATATTTGATTCATGTTCCCTTGGTATGTTTCTATGTAATACCCTTAAACTGGACACTTAATGAGACTCGTATTAGTTTAGATGTTCACAGCTAGTGGGTCAGTTTGGGGAGACCTCTGACAAGGCTGACACTGTGGTGCCACCAAGTCGGTTGGGGTGGCTTGTCTCAACTACCGGGTTGAGACCCTAGGCACATACAGTGTAGGATTAATTGAATCTTTGAATTGGGAAAAACTAGAAAGTTACACCCAACCCCTAGACCTGATTATGATACTGCACTAAGTGTCGGATTGGGTTGTCTTTGATGTACCAATCAGTGAGATGATCCTTAGCGGGGGTCAAAACCTAGGTATGTTGGGATAGTCTGAGAATTCATCTGAGTGGGTGATCTTAGTGACAGGATCAGCCCCTTTGTTGGACAAAGGTAATGAATGGGGATGCACTCTCACTAATGGAAACCAAGACTGTCGGCAGCCAATTTCAATCGTTGAGATTTGTTTTGCAAAATATATTTTATATGAGATATAAAAGTATATAAATTATGGTTTCAAATTGATTGGCAAAAGGTTTTAATTCCCGGGATCCATACAAGAGAGAGTGCAACACTGTTCCTTGCAGCCGAGGGAGAGGTCCTCTCTTGTCGGGCAGTGTATGATCATTATGGGCTGAGAGGTCAAGTGTAAGACTATTGAGGATAATACCTGATAGGCTAATCTTGCATCTGCCCACAGTCTCTGGGTGTCACAAGGTGGCTTGGCCCAAGGACCACTTAGGGTAAGTGTTGGGCCCATGGAGCCCATCTGATAGGTTTCAGGGGGTGCACTGTCCATAACAGTGTATTCGGCCAGGCCTTGTAACAAAGGCTGGGTTGAACCCATGTGGCTGATGTATAGATCAATGTTTGGGTCCCACGCCATACAAGGAAGCCCAACTGGACAACAGTTTGGAAGGCTAAATGAATACATAACCTTAAATGGGCCTTAAGCCCATTTCGAACTGGGCTAATTTGATTAGTCACTTAAGGGGCGAATTCTGAGATGGATCAGCTAATAGGATTGGGCCCACACCCTATCCACTTAGAGAGTTCAAGATCTAAATAAGATTTTGATCTATAAACCTCCTAATTAGATTAGGAGATGGCTGATCTAATCTGTAGATAAGATAAGGGTTATCCCTTATCACTTAAAGGGACTTCTAATCCAAATATGATTTGGGTTAGCAACTCCTAATGGGATTAGGAGCTGATCCCTTTTAAGTCTATAAAAGGAAGAGGGGGCGGCAGCTTTTAGACATGCAAGCTACACACTCTTGTCTTCAGAGCTGAGATTTCTAGAAGAGAGAATTTTTCACCATGCAAATACTCTCTTGCTGCCTCCTTCTTGTAGCCGCCGCCTACAGCAGTTCGATCTCCAGTTCTTGGGAGAAATCAAGATTGGATCTTGATACCAATCTTTTGGAGAAAGGATTGGTAGGAGTTGTATTCACAAGCCGTCCAGGTGATTCTTGAGAAGGGTGAAGTTCTTTTGGAAGAACACTACTGATTCTGCTCCACTCTGCACTATGCCATCTTCAGTGGGAGCAGATTTTGGATCTTCCTTGGGTGTGAACACCTCCATTGGGAGATACTATTTCTCTATATTAGGTGTTAGCCCTCCCTACTTTTGGTTCAGATCTGATTCAGTTTATGGTTCAAGAATGGTCATTGATAATATGATTTTCTAAATAGGGAATTCGATTCCCAATTGAAGGGAGAGAAAATTTTTTTTGAAATTCGCCCCCTTATTCTGCAATCTTTGGGCGTCCATGTGATGGATATCCTATACCTTCAGTGGTATCAGAGCCATGGCCCAAATCTTGAACCATTCTGTTTCAGATCTGAACCTGCCAAATAGGGAGAAGGCGTTCTACCTAATTTGCACAGATATGGGTTTTGGGAAATTTGTTCTCAAAATTGATGGGCAAATAATCTGAAATTAATTTATATAAATATGATTATTGTTTAGAATAGTTCTTTATAATTTTCTTGATTTATGGGCTGTTCTTACAAGAGGAGATCGAATTCTTTGTTTGCGTAGGGAAAACTACAAGATTTGCAGTTTCTTGAATTTATTTATTACATTTGGTCTATAAATAATTTTTTTTTTATTTTTATACTCAATGTATAGGCATTCGATCTGATGTAATTATTAATAGAAATAGGATTTTCTATTTAATTTTATTTTGGATCGAAGATGGCAGCGCAGAGAAGGAGATTTCACAGATGAGACATTCGCTATTTGCGATTTGCAGTTTGTGAACCTACAATCTATGATCTAACCTCTATTTTGCAGGATGGAGTGTGCCAACAGCCCTATTTAACTGATTCTTCATTTTCTCTTATCAGTTATTTAATTTCATATTATTTTCTTGAATTAAAGATCAAACCCTAGACCCATTTGAACCAAAATTGGTTCAAACTGTTTGGACCAAATCTAGGGTTTAATCAAGGTTGAAAGTCAGCCCTAATTTTTCCCACTAATGGGCTTGAGGATTGATATTTAATTAAATGGTTAATTCGGCCCAACCTGTAAAGGTCCAGTTTTAAATAGTTAAAATTGCTAAAAGCCCACTTCAAAGGATAAAGCTATATGGGCTGAACTGGGTAACCCTAATTCAGCCCATATACTTAGATAATATTAATGGTTAATATTATGGATTTTCAACGGGCTTCCAATGGGCCTTACAGATAATTAATTGATTGGATCAATTTATCCCTGCATGAGATGTTTGGATATGTGATGTGCTGCATACATGGTCCATCAGTGCTTGGCCCATGCTCATTCGACAGTGGCTCTTGCGTACACCATGGCTGAATGCACATCATTGCCATGGTGTCCCTTTTGGTCATTGGATGACCTCCCTCAGTGGTGGCCCCACACCTCATCAAGAGGTTACGTGCGGAACCCTAGCCGATTTAAGGCCCACCGAAATCTAACTTTATGAAAGTCAGTGGGAGCCACTTTGGTTTGACCTAAATCAATCTAGGCCGTAATTAACTGTTCCCTCCAGCAATATGAGTGCACGTGATAGGGAGATTCATATGATGAACTCTCTAAAGGCCTTCCATCATTAGCATGAGGATGGGTCCTTCAGTAATGAGGAAACGCACCAGAAAATGGGCTATCCATTTGCTATTGGGCTTATCTAAGTGTTTCATAAGATGATAGGGGCATCATAGACCGATGTGGGAGGGGCTTCACCAGAAAATGGGAACTCTCTCACAGTACCTTGGCATTCACGAACATGATGGGTGAGCCCTCACTAGACAGAAAGGTTTACCTAAAAGCGGCTCTGAACCTTGTTTGACAGAGGCCAAAGGGAAAACTCATATGATGAGTGGATATGATCCTTTACAAAAAGGTGGTGGGGTTATGCAGCTGAAACAGTTGGCTCCATGCACCCTATGTGATTTCCCACATTTCCAGAGACAACCCGTAGTCTTCGTCACTGAGAAAGGAGGGAAATCTTAGAGATGAATAAATGGAAATGGATCGTAGATTAAAATCCATATCTATGAAATGAACATGAATCAAATTAGTTTGTGAACTGATGTTTGCTCTTTTATCAAAAAATGGCAAACAAATCATTTGCAAAGCTTCTTGACGACAACAAGCTTAAGGGCCCAAACTATGCCGATTGGTACAAGAACCTTATGTTGGTCTTAACCTCTGAAAAGTTGGATAAGGTAGCCAAGAATCCTGCCCTAGATCGTCCGGGAGATAGGGCTTCTGAGGCCCGTAGACGAGAATACCAAGAATGGGAGGAGAAAAACTCCCTTGCCTGCTGCTATATCATTGCCTCTTTGGACAATCCAATTCAGAGGCAGTTTGATCAAATCAAATTTTCCAAGGACGTATTGAATAGTCTTAAGACAATGTACGAAGAGCAGAATCGTTCTACTCGGCAAAAGGTCTTGAAACAATTCATGACCACGCAGATGTCCAAGAACCAACAAGTTCATCTAAAAGAAGAAAAACTAAAAATTACATTGGGTTGCCTCCCAACTGGCGCTAAGTTTAACATCTTTAGCCGGACACATTCACGCACTTCTTCCATCTACACTCTTCGACTCACTTTCATCTTCATACAAACAGTGTTCAAATTGGACTAACAAAGGGGCAGACAGGGCATCTAAAAGATCATCAACTACATCCATCTTGCACTCATCTTCCCCTAGGTTTGGATGCTTAGAGGCACTAAAAGCATTTAATGGGGCTTTCTGCTCCCCAAATGAAAAGTCTATTTCTCCCGATTTACAGTTGGTGTTTGTATTGGCCGCTACTAAAAATGGACATCTTAAGATTATTGGGATATGATTCAATTCCTCGGTTGGGGGCATGTCTAGGATGATTAAATCTATTGGAAAGTGATAACCCACTACCCTAACAATGATGTCCTCGATAACATTTCGATGAGTCTTGACCGACCAATCAGCGAATTGCAGAATTATCGGAGTAGCTTTTAATTGCTAATCCTGAACCTATCATAAATAGATGGAAGCAGATTTATACTGGCCCCAAGATCTAATAGGCCTGCTCAAAGGTGATTCCAGAGATGACTGATGAGACCAAAATGAACCCTAATTTTATCCCCTAATATTCACTCTTTTACATTTATTTAGCACTTAAATGAACTCATTACTCTTGTATTTCGATTCAGGGCAATAAAGAAGGCAATTGGAAGAAAACAGGGCAAATCGGGTGATTTTACACAGTTTCGGCGACAGTCAGTAATCTGGGCCTAACTCTTAATTCCGGACACCGAATTGGACAATTAAAGAAGAATTAGAAAGATAAAAGGAAGGCCCACAACTTTTATGTTTTGGGTTTTGACAGATTCGGCCCGCATCGAGTACGAAAACGAGCCCAAAGTCGGAGCAAGTTCGCAGCCAGGCCCATTTCACAACTTAAGCCCAACTCGCAGAAGTACCTTGAAGCAGCCCAACTCGAATTCAAGAGTTAAGAGTCCGAATTTCGAATGTAATCTCCAATGAGAGAGTTTTATCAGATCTAAAGTCTTGAATGTAACTCTAGAGAGATAAGAAGATTGAGATTAGAGCATTAGATAAGAGATAGGATAGGATTAGTTCAAGATAAGATCAAAACACCCTAAGGATAAGATGATCTCCTAAAAGGAGTTGGAAAACAGCCCTCTCCTTTGGCTATATAAAGGGGGGCGAACCAGCTCTACTAATCACTCATTCCAAGATCCAAGAGATTATCAAGAAGACCAAGAAGCAAGAAGGCAGTTCGGCTATGGAGAAGAAGAGCATGGAGATTGCGCAGATCATGAGTAGCTAAGCTTCTTTTTCTGGTTCAAGGGGGGAGGTTCGATTGTGTCATTGTGAGGTTCTGTAGTTACTTTCTTTTCTTTCTTTTTAATTCAAGTATTCATTGGTTCTTGTGCACATTTATTTTGGATGTTAATGTTAACTAGTCTGACAAACTGAATTAATGTTGATTTTCCTACTGCTATCCATGATTTCGGTGATCCGTAATTGTCACGAATAATGGTACAAGTAGCAATTAGGTTGATATCTTTTTGGGTCAATTGTTCATGACAGCCTTTGACCAATGTTTTAACATGATTCAACCTAAAAGAATCGATGGAACAAAATTCAGTAATTGCAGCTATCTCAATTATTGTTAATTTGGTTTAACTGTTTTCACAAATCTTAATGCTATCATTGTTTAACATGGAACGCTATCGTACCAAGTTGAGTGGTGATAAGTGTTGATCGAATGCTGGGTTTGGTCAACTGAATTAGGAAAACACAAGGTTTATTATGGCTATCCTAATAAATCTAAGGTTAAATGCTTGAATTGCAAGAATGCTAAATTGTACCTAGGATCGATGGCCAATCGATTCAACCCGAACCCTTGAACCAGAATTCGGTAAGACTGATTTTCTCTTGTTTGTTTAGTTTGTTATTCTTTTAATTTTAGTTATTTAATTTTCCCACACAATTACTTTACCCATTCGGCTAAGAGATTATTGATTTGCTCCCTGTGGGATTCGACCTAGAACCACTTTTACTGCAAATATTTTATTGTGGGACTAGTACTAATTTTGAGGGCTTCGACAAACCCATCAATGACAAAGTTTAGGAGATGAGCATCCAGCTCTTTCAAGAACATGGCATAGGTCGGGATATTTTGGATCGCATTAAGGAGAGGGAAGTTAATATGGACTTCCTTGCTCTCCTAATTGCGAGTCTCTTTGTTCTTTCGCACCGGCCCGACTGTGAGTGCAGATGGAAAGGGAATTGTGGGTTGATTCATTATAGGCTCTAGATTTTCCTTTCATTTTTCTCCCCACCCCCAGCTTATGATTTTCTTGCTTCTTTTCTTCTTCATTAATTCTCTTTTCATCACATGGGTCCTATAAAATTCTCCCACTCCTTAAGGTTATAATAGCCTTGGTATTTTCAAGATCAGGGTTCCTAAGAGGTGGTTGAATCTAGTGTGGAGGAAAACCCGATGGCTGATTTTTAGGGTTCGCAACCGGTTGACACGATAGTTGCCCTACTTCTCTCCTCACCTTGGGTTTCGTTAGCTGTCCTATTTGGCTCTCTAGTTTGTTGATGGATTGTTGCTGATTTAGGATCAACTACTGAAGCTACATGAATTGGTCATCTACTATATGGGCTTGAGGAGGTTGTGGGTAAGCTTTATAAGCTTGAGCCAGTTGATTCCTAGGGTACATCTGCTGGAATTGGTTCCATACTTGTGGCCTTTGAAATTGCTAGGCCATGGAGTTAGATGGATGATGATACTATTGGGACTGTGTATAGGTTTGACATGGTTGAGCCAGTTGAGTCCCAAGGTAACCATTGTACTCTCAATGGGTCTGGACTTCAGACCATTAGGATTGCCTCTCTACTAGGGGGATTTCTTGGTTTTGGGCCCTATAAGTGAAGTTGGGTTGATTTTCCCACCCAGGGTTGTATGGGCTAAAGAATGGGTTAGCATTGGGTTGGAAAGATCTATTAGCCACATGTACTTGGTTTGGAATGAATGGTTGACATGGGGCCACCGCAGGGCACTAGCTAACATGATGGGCTGGGCTTGCATAGATGGAACATGATGGATAGGATAATAAGGTTGGGTATGGGCCTTGTAGACGATATGCACAGACTTGGTCAATTCATGGGCCATCCCATTAATCTTGTCCAGTTGTCGAGACACATGATTCCATTCTATATGTGGCTTAGGTTGGAAGTAGTTTCTCATTCCACAAACTCCAACCATTGAATTCATTTCGTTTTAACCCCTGCTTTTTTTTAATTTGAAACTTAAATTTTGAATTTTAATTTCAAATTTAAATTCTATAATTTAAAGTCAAATTTGAATTTTTAATTTTTTTAATTTTTTATTTGAAATTTAAAATTTAAATTTCTAAAATTTAAATTCAAATTTGAATTTTTAATTTTTTTAATTTTTAATTTTTTAATTTTTTATTTTTGAAATTTGAAATTTAAATTCAAATTTAGATTTTGAAATTTAAATTCAAATTTGAATTTTTAAATTTAAAAAAGAAAAATGCAAGCAAATCAACCACACGACCTCGGGGCTGACCTAGGATTTCCTAAACTAGTGGTTCAACCAATGTGAATCCTCTTAGGTTCACATGGAATTACACCACTTCCTTTGGTTAGTTAGGTAAGAGGTGGGGATGTGGGAGGCTCCCCTTGCTCTCATAAGGACCTTATTAAGTAACCACAAAACCCGCTTTTGCATAGCCATTTAACCTCTTTCCTTAAACACCAACCGCCGGTTATGGAAAGTAATTACAAGCTTTCCTAAATTTCAACACATCTTTGAACCAAGTGTGAGGATTCCCTAAAGGATCTTGCTATCCAAATTTTAGATTAGGGTTTAGGGTAAACTGTACATGAAAGGTGGTGATTTTTGGGCCAAGGAAGGGTGATGATGTTAGACAGTTTTGTATGCCCTTAGCTCCAATCAGTTTGATGTACTTATGACATTTATTTTAAATGAATAAAGTGTATATTTGATTCATGTTATGTGGTGTGTTTCTGTGTAATACCCTTAAAACCAAACACTTATGAGACTTTTGTTGGTTTAGAACGTTCCCATCTAGTGGGTCGGTCTGGGGAGACCTATCTTGATAAGGCTGACATTGATGTGCCACCAAGTCGGTTGGGTTGACCTGTCTCTGCCACCAGGGTGAGACTCGAGGTACATGCAGTGTGGGATCATCTTGAGTCCTTGAACCGGACTAGAATTCCAGTATTGCCCTGGACCTTGGCGATTAGTGGGCAAAACTAAAATGTTACACCTAACCCTTAGACTCAATTATGGTATCGTACTAGGTGGCGGATTGTGCAAAATCATCCGAATTGCCTTGTTTTCTTCCAATTGCCTTCTTTCTTGCCCTGACTCGAAATACAAGAGTAATGAGTCCATTTAAGTGATAAATTAATGTAAAAGGGTGAAAATTAGGGGATAAAAATAGGGTTCTTTTTGCTCTCATCAAATCCCCCCATACTTAAACCTTGCCCGTCCTCGGGCAAGACAAAACACAAGCAAAAACAAACAAAATATCTACTGATTTTTTAAACTCAACTCTCTGCCATCTTTCTCCACAAATATTCTAGGTTAAATATTGTGAACCATTAAATCAACACAACCGAGTCATACACGACTCATTCATCACTCAATCCAATTTTAGCTACTGCAAACCAAGTAGTAAATCAAGGAAAACCTCTTTCTCTTCTCTCTCTTTTTACTTTCTTTTTCTCTCCTCTGAAAAAGTGACTTCATTTTATGCTCCATCTCACTTTTGGATTACTTGGTCAGTAGGTGCATTTTATTCTCCATGCTATTGTTTGACTTACTAGCTAGTAGGTTCATTTTATGCTCCGTCCTACTATCAGATGACTTGGCTAGTAGGTGCATTTTATGCTTCATTCTACCATTAGATTAATTGATAGGTAGGCGCATTTTATGCTCCATCCTACCAATTGTGGCAATGGTGAAGTATTTACCCTATTTACTTAAACCTAAATTTAGGACTAGCTTAATTGGAAAAGGCTTCAGATAAGTCATGTACTCCTTGATCGTACCTCATTACTAGGTTCACAAGAATTTCCCTAGAATATTGTTTCAATTGATTTCAAAAGCGTTGAGGTTTTTTTTTTTTTTTTTTTGAAAAGCAAATGCATAAAAAATACGACCTAAATCAAATTTTAAAATGCAACCTAAATTCTAACCTAAATCCCCTCTCCCACACTTAAAACTTACATTGTCCCCAATGTGTGGTTAAATGCAAAGAAAGGGCAGAAAAACTAAACTAGAAATGTATAAACAAAAAGAAAAAAAGAAAAACAAACTTCCCTATTTTTAATAATCATGAATCGGATCCTCTGACTCTCATGGTTGCAGCTTTCGGTGTGCTCCTCTTCCATCCATCATGGGTAGGTTCAAATCTGAAATAGGGGCCTTCGTATCCAATTGTGCACACGATTCTAGCTCCCCATTCATATCTTTTTCAAAAATTTCCTACACAATTGGATCAATAGTGTCAACCGAATAGATCGAATGGTCTTCATTTGGGCACTTCATAACTTCAAAAATCTTAAATTTAACAGTCTCCCCGTCAAACTCGATGGAGAGGGTACCCTCATCAACATCTATTTCGGTCTTGGTTGTTTTCATGAATGGCCTGCCTAATAGAAGTGGGGTAGAACTTGTGATCATGTCCTCCTCCATCTTCAGAATGTAAAAATCAGCTAGAAAAATTAAATCGTTAACATGCACCAATACATTCTCAAAATTAATGCTAGTCCCACCAATACATGCACCAATACATTCCTAATTTGGTTGACCAAACCTAGCATTCGATCAACACTTATCACCACTCAACTGGGTACGATAGGGTTCCATGTTAAATAGTGATAGCATTAAGCTTTGTGAAAACAATTAAACCAAAATAACAATAATTGAGATAGCTGCAATTATTGAATTTTGTTCCATTGATTCCATTTAGGTTAAAATATGTCAATACATTGGTCAAAGGGTGTCATGAACAATTAGTCTAGAAAGACATTAACCTAATTGCTACTTGTACCATTATTCGTGACAATTAAGGATCATCGAACTATGGATAGCAGTAGGAAAATCAACATTAATAAATTTGTCAGACTAACTAACATTAACATCTAATGGAAAATATGCACTGTTAGACAGTTTTGTATGCCCTTAGCTTTAATCAAAATTGATGTACTTTATGAGTTTATTGTAAATGAAAGAGTGCATATTTGATTCATGTTCCCTTGGTATATTTCTGTGTAATACCCTTAAACTGGACACTTATTGAGACTCGTGTTAGTTTAGAAAGTTCACAGCCAGTGGGTCGGTCTGGGGAGACCTATCCTGACAAGGCTGACACTGTGGTGCCATCAAGTCGGTTGAGGTGGCTTGTCTCAGCTATCGGGGTGAGACCCCAGGCACATACAATGTGAGATTAATTGAATCATTGAACTGGACCAGATTTCCAGTATTCCCCTGGACTTTGGAGATTGATGGGCAAAACTGGAAAGTTACACCCGACCCCTAGACTCGATTATGATACTGCACTAGGTGTCGGATCGGGCTGTCTTTGATGTACCAATCAGTGAGATCCTTAGCGGGGGTCAAAACCTGGGTATGTTGGGACAATCCGAGAATTCATCTGAGTGGGTGATCATAGTGACAGGATCAGCCCCTTTGTCGGACAAAGGTAATGATCGGGGATGCACTCTCACTGTTGGAAACCAAGACTGCCGGCAGCCAATTTCAACCGTTGAAATTTGTTTTGCAAAGTATATTTTATATGAGATATAAAAGTATATACATTATGATTTCTAAAATGTTTGCAAAAAGGTTTTAATTCTCGAGATCCATATAAGTGGAGAGTGCAACACTGTTCCTTGCAACCGAGGGAGAGGTCCTCTCTTGTCGGGCAGTGTATGATCATTAAGGGCTGAGAGGTTAACTGTAAGACCATTGAGGATAATACCTGATGGGTTAATCTTGCATCTGCCCACAGTCCCTGGGTATTACAAGGTGGCTTGGCCCAGGGACCACTTAGGGTAAGTGTTGGGCCCATAGAGCCCATTCGATGGGTTTCAAGGGGTTCACTGTCTTTAACAGTGTATTTGACCAGGCCTTGTAACAAAGGCTGGGCCGAACCCATGTGGCTGATGTGTAGATCAATGCTTGGGTCCCACGCCATATAAGGAATCCCAACTGGGCAGCAGTTAGGAAGATTAAGTGAGCACATAAGCTTGATGGGCCTAAAGCCCATTTCGAAGTGGGCTATTTATTTAGTTAATTAAAGGGGCGAATTCTGAGATGGATTAGCAGATAGGATAGGGTCTTAATCCTATCCACTCGGAGAGTCCAGATCTGAATGTGATTCAGATCTAGAAACCTCCTAATGGGATTAGGATAAAGCTAATCTAATCTACAGATAAGATAAGGGTTTATCCTTATCACTAGAAGAGAAGGCTGATCCAAATATGATTTGGATAAGCACCTCCTAATGGGATTAGGAGCTAATCTTTCAAGTTAACAAAAAGACGGAGGGGGCGGCAGCCTTGAGAGAGACCAACAAGAAACACATCAGATCCTCTTTAGTGCTGAAATCAAGAAGAGAGAATTCTGCAGCCTGCGAATACTCTCTTGCCGCCTCCCTGCTCTTGTCGCCCTGTTTGCCAGTTCGATCTCCAGCTGTGGGAGAAGTCAAGATTGGATCTTGACATTAGTTCTTTGAGAAAGGATTGAAAAGGAAGTTGTGCTCACGTACCATTCTACTGATTCTTGTGAAGGACAGAGTTCTTGGGGAAGAACACTGCTGATTTTGCTCCATCCTGCACTGCGCCATCTTCAGTGGGAGCAGTCTTTGGATCCTTCCTTGGGCGTGAACACCTTCGTTGGGAGATATTACTTCTCCGTATCAGGTATTTTTCTCTCCCATTCCTTTTGGTTCAGATCTGGTTCAGTTTAAGGTTCAAGATTGATCCTTGAAAATATGATTTTCTAAATAGGGAATGTGATTCCCAGTTGAAGGGAGAGAAAAATTTTTGAAATTCGCCCCTTATTCCGCAATCTTTGGGCGTCTATGTGATGGATCTCTCATCCCTTCATGCACAAGAACCAATGAATACTTGAATTAAAACGAAAGAACTTGAATTAAATACAGAACCTCATGATGACACAATCGAACCTCCCCCCTTCAACTAGGAAAAGAAGATTAGCTGCTCATGATCTGCACAATCTCCATGCTCTACTTCTCCATGGCCGAACTGCTTCTTGAGTTTCTTAATTTTCTTGATGATCTCTTGGATCTTGGGATGAGTGATGCTAGAGCTGGTCCGCCCCCCTCTTTATATAGCAGAGGGAGATGGCTGTTTTCCAACTCCTTTTAGGAGATTAACTTCAAATTAGAAAGTCCTAATCTGTTTTGAACTAATCCTATCCTATCTCTTATCTAGTGATCTAATCCAATCTTCTTATCTTGATAGGATTACATTCAAGAATTTAAATCTAATAAGACTCTCTTTCTAGAGGTTACATTCAAAATTGGGGCTCTTGGCTCTTGAATTCGAGTTGGGCTGCTTTAAGAACTTGGGCTGCTACAAGGCACTTCTGCGAATTGGGCTTCAGCTGTGAAATGGGCCTGGCCGCGAACTTGCTCAAAATCCGGGCCTGGTTTCATATTCGATGCAGACCGAATCTGTCAAAACCTAAAACATAAAAGTTGTGGGCCTTCCTTTCATCTTTCTGATGTCTCTAGAATTGTCCAATTCAAAGTCCCGAATTAAGAGTTATGCCCATATTACTGACTGTTGCCGAAACTGTGCAAAATCATCCGAATTGCCTTGTTTTCTTCCAATTGCCTTCTTTCTTGCATTGAATCAAAATACAAGAGTAATGAGTCCATTTAAGTGCTAAATTGATGTCAAAGGGTGAATATTAGGGGTAAAAATAGGTTATTTTTGGTCTCATTGTTAGATAGTTTTGTATGCCCTTAGCCTCAATCAGAATGATGTACATTATGTGTTTATTGTAAATGAATAAAAGTACATATTTGATTTATGTTCCCTTGGTATGTTTTTGCGTAATACCCTTAAACTGGACACTTAATGAGACTCGTGTTAGTTTAGAATGTTCACAGCCGGTGGGTCAGTTTGGGTAGACCTATCCTGATAAGGCTGACACCATTGTGCCACCAAGTTGGTTGGGGTGGCCTATCTCAGCTGGCAGGGTGAGACCCTAGGCACATACAGTGTAGGATTAATTGAATCTTTGAACTGGACTAGATTTCTAGTATTGCCCTGGACCTTGGAGATTAATGGGCAAAATTGGAAAGTTACACCCGACACCTAGACTCGATTATGATACTACACTGAGTGTCGGATTGGGCTGCCTTTGATGTACCAATTAGTAAGATCCTTAGCGGGGGTCAAAACCTGGGTATGTTGGGACAGTCTGAGAATTCATTTGAGTGGGTGATCATAGTGACAGGATCAGCCCCTTTGTCGAACAAAGGTAATGATCAGGGATGCACTCTCTCTTATGGAAATCTAGACTACCGGCAACCGATTTCAATCATTGAGATTTATTTGCAAAATATATTTTATAAGAGATATAAAAGTATATATATTATGGTTTCTAAAGTGTTTGCAAAAGGTTTTAATTCCTATGATCCATATAAGCAGAGAGTGCAACACTGTTCTTTGCAGCCGAGGGAGAGGTGCTCTTTTGTCGGGCAGTGTTTGATCATTTTGGGCTGAGAAGTTGATTGTAAGACCATTAAGGGCAATACCTGATGGGCTAATCTTGCATTTGCCCACAGTCCTTGGGTGTTACATGGTGGCTTGGCCCAGGGACCCCTTAGAGTAAATGTTGGGCCCATAGAGCCCATTCGATGGGTTTTAGGGGGTGCACTGTCCATAGCAGTGTATTCGGCCAGGCCTTGTAACAAAGGCTGGGCCAAACCCATGTGGTTGATGTGTATGTTGGACAGTTTTGTATGCCCTTAGCTTCAATCAGAATGATGTACTTTATGAGTTTATTGTAAATGAATAAAAGTGCATATTTGATTCATGTTCTATTGGTATGTTTCTATATAATACCCTTAAACTAGACACTTAATGAGACTCGCGTTAGTTTAGAATGTCCACAGCCAGTGGGTCGGTCTGGGGAGACCTATCCTGATAAGGCTGACACTGTTGTTCCACCAAATCGGTTGGGGTGGCCTATCTCAGCTGCTAGGGTGAGACCCTAGACACATACAGTGTAGGATTAATTGAATCTTTGAACTGGAACAGATTTCTAGTGTTGCCCTGGACCTTGGAGATTAATGGGCAAAACTGGAAAGTTACACTTGACCACTAGACTCGATTATGATATTGCACTAGGTGTCGGATTGGGTTGTCTTTGATGTACCAATCAGTGAGATCCTTAATGGGGGTCAAAACCTGGGTATGTTGGGACAGTCTGAGAATTCATCTGAGTGGGTGATCATAGTGACAGGATCAGCCCCTTAGTCGGACAAAGTTAATGATCGGGTATGCACTCTCACAGTTGGAAACCAAGACTGCTAGCAGCCGATTTCAATCGTTGAGATTTGTTTTGCAAAGTATATATGAGAGATAATATATATATATATATATATATATATATATATATTATGGTTTTTAAAATGTTTGCAAAAGGTTTTAATTCCCAGGATCCATATAAGTGAAGAGTGCAACACTATTCCTTCTAGCCGAGGGAGAGGTCCTCTCTTGTCGGACAGTGTATGATCATTATGGGTTGAGAGGTTAAGTGTAAGACCATTGAGGATAATACTTGATGGGCTAATCTTGCATTTGCCCACAGTCCCTGGGTGTTACAAGGTGGCTTGGCCCAGGGACCACTTAGGGTAAGTGTTGGGCCCATAGAGCCCATTTGATGGGTTTTAGGTGGTGCATTGTCCATAACAGTGTATTCGGCCAGGCCTTATAACAAAGGCTGGGCCAAACCCATGTGGCTGATGTATAGATCATTGATTGGGTCCCATGCCATACAATGAAGCTCAACTGGGCAGCAGTTAGGAAGATTAAGTGAGCACATAAGCTTAATGGGCCTAAAGCCCATTTCGAACTGGATTTATTTAATAAGTTAAATATGGGCGAATTCTGAGATGGATCAGTAGATAGGATAGGGTCTTAACCCTATCCACTTAGAGAATCCAGATCTGAATATGATTTAGATCTAGAAGCCTCCTAATGAGATTAGGAGAAGGCTGATCTAATCCGCAGATAAGATAAGGGTTTATCCTTATCACCTAAAGAGAGGTACGATCCAAATATGATTTGGATCAGCAGCTCCTAATTGGATTAGGAGCTAATCTTTTAGGTTTACAAAAGGAGGGGGCAGCAGCCTTTAGAAGAATCACATAATCGGATCCTCTTCAGAGCTGAAAATCACAGCCTTTAGGAGCTAATCTTTCTTGCCGCCTCTTTCCTATAGCCACCAGACATCTAGTTTGATCTCCAGTTGTGGGAGAAGTCAAGATTCAATCCTGACAATAGTTTTTTGAGAAAGAATTGATAGGAAGCTGTGCTCACGTGCCATCCTGTTGTTTCTTGCGAAGGACAAAATTCTTGGAGAAGAACACTGTTGATTCTGCTCCATCCTGCACTGTGCCATCTTCAGTGGGAGCAGTCTTTGGATCCTTCCTTGGGCATGAACACCTTCGTTGGGAGATACTTTTTCTCCGTATCAGGTATAATCTTCTCCTACTCCTTTTGGTTCAGATTTGGTTCAGTTTATGGTTCAAGATTGATCATTGAAAATATGATTTTCTAAATAGGGAATGTGATTCCCAATTGAAAGGGAGAGAAAAATTTTTGAAATTTGCCCCTTTATTCTGCAAGTTTTGGGCATCCATATGATAGATCTCTCATCCCTTCAGTATAGATCAATGTTTGGGTCCCACGCCATACAAGGAGGCCCAACTAGGCAGTAGTTTGGAAGGCTAAGTGAGCACACAACCTTAATGGGCCTAAAGCCCATTTCAAACTGGGCTGATTTGATCAATTTAAATGAGGGGAAGATCTGGGATTAGATTAGTTGATAGGATTGGGCCTTGACCCTATCCACTTAGAGAGTCCAAGATCTAAATCTTATTTAGATCTAGGAGCCTCCTAATAGGATTAGGAGAGGACTGATCTAATCTACAGATAAGATAAGGGTTTATCCTTATCACCTAAAGGGATGTCTGATCCAAATGTGATTTGGATCAGCAACTCCTAATTGGATTAGGGACTAATCCTTTAGGGTTACGAGGGAAGTATGGAGCGGCAGATTTTAGAGAGAGAGACACACCAAGATCTTTAGTCTTGAGAGCTGAAAACATAGGAAAAGAATTTCTGCAATCTATGCGAAATTCTTTCTTGCCGCCTCCTTCCTGTCGCTGCTAGACCTCCATTTCGATCTCCAACTTTGTAGGAGAAATCAAGATTCAATCTTGATAGCAGCCATTTGCGAAAGGACTGATTGGAAGCAGTGCTCACGTGCCATCCAGCTATTCTTGCGAACGAACAGGTTCTTGGAGAACATTGCTGATTCTGCTCCATCCTACACTATGCCATCTTCAGTGGGAGCAGTATTTGGATCATTCCTTGGGCGTGAACACCTTCATTGAGAGTTAATATTTCTCTATATTAGGTATACCTCTCTCCCACTCCTTTTGGTTCAGATCTGGTTCAGTTTATGGTTCAAGATTTATCGTTTAAAATATGATTTTCTAAATAGGGCATGTGATTCCATGTTGAAGGGAGAGAAAAATTTTTGAAATTTGCCCCCTTTATTCCGCAAGATTTTGAGCGACCATATCATGGATCTCTCATCCCTTCACTCATCAAATCCCCCCACACTTAAACCTTGCTCGTCCTCGGGCAAGACAAAACACAAGCAAAAACAAACAAACTATCTACTGATTTTTTTTAAATGACATAATGTACATCATTCTGATTGGAGCTAAGGGCATACACTGTCTAACACCAGGGCTGAGTGCGCATCATTGCCATGGTGTCCATAAGATTGTTGATTGATCTCTTTGCTCGATGGGCCCTACATCAGCTTCCTCCCCAAGAGGAACTGTAAGGAACCCTAGCCGTTTAGGGCCCCTTTAAATTTGGCTTTGAGAAAGTCAGTGGGAGCCGCTTTTGTTTGACCTAAATAAGAACTAGGGCATAATATTTCGTTCCCTCCAGTAAAATATAAGTGCATATGATAGGGAGATTCATATGATGAACTTTCAAAAGGCCTTGCATCATTAGCATGAAGATGGGTCCTTCAGTAATGAGGAGATACACCGTAAAATTGGGTTATTCATTTGTTGTTGGATCTGTTGGATTGTTTCATAAGATGATAGGGGCATTATAGACCGATGTGGGTGAAAGAATGGTAGGATCCATCTAATGGACGCCAAGAAGGGTGCGGAATGGGTGGGCGAATTTCAAAAATTTTCTACCTTCTTCCAACTGGGAATCATATTCCCTAAATTTAGAATACATTATTCAAGGATTCTACTTCAACCATAATCAAAACAGATCTGAACCAAAAGGAAACTGAAAGGATTATACCTGATCCAGAGAAACAATATCTCCCAAAGTTGGTGATCACACCCAAAGAAGAAACCAGGTTCCGCTCCTGCTGAAGATGACACAGCTGTGGATGGAACGGAACCAACAGGGTGCGTCCTACACACTGGATTCTTCGCAAGAATCCTCTGGAAATCTTGAACACCGAATCTTTTTGTCTTTCTTGCAAGACTGTTGTCAAGAACTGATTTCTTGACTTCCTATTGCTACAAAGATCCAATCTTCCAGCAAGGAATGGCGACTACTGAAGCAGGAGAAATCCAGGGACGAAGAGGGTAGAACTGTCTCCTCTCTCTGGAGTCTGTGAGAGATCAAATCACAATTCGCAGGAGGTGTCTCTTGCATCCAAAACCCTAGTTCGAAATCTGATATTTCTCTTAGGGTTTTCTCCTCTTTCTTCTAGATTAAGAAACCTCCCAATATTTTGGGAGTTATCCCAATCCAAATCAGAATTTGGATAGGGGATAATCTTAATCCTATCTACAAATTAAGTTAGTTAACTCCTGATCTTATCAGTGAAGGGATGAGAGATCCATCACATGGACTCCCAAAGATTGCGGAATAAGGGGCGAATTTCAAATATTTTCTTCTCCCTTCAACTGGGAATCACATTCCCTATTTAGAAAATCATATTTTCAAGGATAAATCTTGAACCTTAAATTGAACCAGATCTGAACCAAAAGGAATGGGAAAGAATAATACCTGATACGGAGAAGTAATAACTCCCAACGAAGGTGTTCACGCCCAAGGAAGGATCCAAAGACTACTCCCACTAAAAATGGCGCAGTGCAGGATGGAGCAGAATCAGCAGTGTTCTTCCCCAAGAACTCTGTCCTTCGCAAGAAACAGTAGAATGGAACGTGAGCACAGCTTCCTTTTCAATCCTTTCTCAAAGAACTGATGTCAAGATCCAATCTTGACTTCTCCCATAGCTGGAGATCGAACTGGCAAACAGGGCGACAAGAGCAGGGAGGTGGCAAGAGAGTATTCGCAGGCTGTAGAATTCTCTATTCTTGATTTCAGCACTAAAGAGGATCTAATGTATTTCTTGTTGGTCTCTCTCAAGGCTGCCGCCCCCTCCTTCTTTCTGTTAACTTAAAAGATTAGCTCCTAATCCCATTAGGATAAACCCTTATCCAAATTATATTTGGATCAGCCTTCTCTTCTAGTGATAAGGATAAACCCTTATCTTATCTGCAAATTAGATTAGCTTTTTCCTAATCCCATTAGGAGGTTTGTAGATCTGAATCACATTTAGATCTAGACTCTTTGAGTGGATAGGATTAAGACCGTATCTTATCTGCTAATCCATCTCAGAATTCGCCCCTTTAATTAACTAAATAAATAGCCCAGTTCGAAATGGGCTTTAGGCCCATTAAGCTTATGTGCTCACTCAACCTTCCTAACTGCTGCCTAGTTGAGCTTCCTTGTATGGCGTGGGACCCAAGCATTGATCTACACATCAGCCACTTGGTTTCGGCCCAGCCATTGTTACAAGGCCTGGTCGAATACACTGTTAAAGATAGTGCACCCCCTGAAACCCATCAAATGGGCTCTATGGGCCCAACACTTACCCTAAGTGGTCCCTGGGCCAAACCACCTTGTATCACCTAGGGACTGTGGGCAGATGCAAAATTTTTCCATCAGGTATTATCCTCAATGGTCTTACACTTAACCTCTCAGCCCTTAATGATCATACACTGCCCGACAAGAGAGGACCTCTCCCTCGGTTGCAAGGAACAGTGTTGCACTCTCCACTTATATGGATCCCGGGAATTAAAACCTTTTCGCAAACATTTTAGAAACCATAATATATATACTTTTATATCTCATATAAAATATACTTTGCAAAACAAATCTCAACGGTTGAAATCGGCTGCCGGCAGTCTTGGTTTCCAACAGTGAGAGCGCATCCCCGATCATTACCTTTGTCCGACAAAGGGGCTGATCCTGTCACTATGATCACCCACTCAGATGAATTCTCGGATTGTCCCAACATACCCAGGTTTTGACCCCCGCTAAGGATCTCACTGATTGGTACATCAAAGACACCCCGATCCGACACCTAGTGTAGTATCATAATCGAGTCTATGGGTCAGGTGTAACTCTCCAGTTTTGCACATCAATCTCCAAGGTCCAGAGCAATACTGGAAATCTGGTCTATTTCAAAGATTCAATTAATTCCACACTGTATGTGCCTGGAGTCTCACCCCGGTAGCTGAGACAAGCCACCTCAACCGACTTGATGGCACCACAGTGTCAGCCTTGTCAGGATAGGTCTCCCCAGACTGACCCACTGGCTGTGAACTTTCTAAACTAACACGAGTCTCAATAAGTGTCTAGTTTAAGGGCATACAAAACTGTCTAACAGCTTTCCACATGAATCAAATATGCTCTTTTATTCTTTTACAATAAACTCATAAAGTACATCAATTTTGATTGAAGCTAAGGGCATACAAAACTGTCTAATAGCTCCCATTTTCACTTAGGTCCAATCAAGTACTAGCCGGAGTCCCATGCTTTCCACGTGTTTCTCAAACACTTTCTGTGTCGATGGCTTAGTCAATGGGTCTACCACATTCTCCGCTGATGCTACCTCTTACTATCATCCTCCCGTAGGTCCAATGTTGTCATACAATGGGTGATGTGCTGAATTCCAAATTCATGAATGAACACCTTCATTCATAAGGCAGCCTCACTTACGGCAATGCGCTCGGCTTGGGTTGTGGACTATTAATTTGCAACTTAGGACCCCTGTTTCCTGACACTCAGGAAACAACACACGATCCTATCGTGAAAATATATCCAGATGTAGACTTTCTATCATCTGGGTTTGACTGGAAATCGGCATCTGTATACCCTTGGATCTGTAGTGAGCTACCGTCGAATACTAGACAAAACTCTTTTGTCCTTCGAAGGTACTTAAGTATGTTTTCCACAGCAGTCCAATGCTCCTGCCCTGGGTTGCCCTGAAATCTGCTTACTACACTCACTGCCTAAGCTATGTCAGGACGAGTGCACAACATGGCATACATGATACTCCCCACGGCAGAGGCATAGGGAACGTCTTTCATGCCATCAATCTCCTCAGAAGTCTTGGGAGACATCTTCTTGGAGAGAGTGACTCCGTGCCTGAAAGGAACATTTCCTTTCTTGGAGTTTTCCATGGTGTATCTCTTGACTATTTTGTCAATATAAGCAAATTGGGATAATCCTATTATCCGCTTCGATCTATCTCTATAGAGTCGAAGACCCAGCATGTAAGAGGCTTCTCCAAGATCATTAATGGAGAATTGCTGTGATAACCATACTTTCACCGTAGTTAACATACCTACATCATTCCCAATGAGTAGAATGTCATCTACATACAGAACCAAGAAGGTAACCTTATCTCCACTGTACTTCCTGTAGACACAGGGTTCATCTGGATTCTGCTCGAAGTCAAACGATTTGACGGTAGAGTCAAAACGGATGTTCCAACTTCTAGAAACTTGCTTAAGTCCATAAATGGATCTATTAAGTTTACATACCATGTTTTCCTGACCTGCAGCAATGAAGCCTTGCAGCTGCTGCATATAGATATCTTCAGTAAGATCTCCATTCAGGAATGTAGTTTTGACATCCATTTTCCAAATCTCATAATCATGGTATGCTGCTACAACTAGCAGGATCCTAATGGATTTAAGCATGGCCACAAGCGAAAAGATTTCCTCATAATCGATGCCCTCTTTCTGAGTGTACCCTTTCGCCATCAGACGAGCTTTGAAGGTCTCAACCTTACCATCGGGGCCCTTCTTCCTTTTGTAAATCCATTTGTAACCGATTGCTTTTACCCCAGAGGGCGGATCTACTAGAGTCCAGACTCCATTGAGTCCATCTCTGCTATCATGGCCTCCACCCACTTCTAGGAATCTATGTCCAACATAGCTTCCGTGTAAGTCACGGGATCCTCTTCACTAGTCAAGGTTTCCACCAGGTAACTATCCTGGTCATAACCATAACGGACTGGTGGCCTGGATACCCGAGTGGATCTTCTAGGTTGGTCACTACCTGGAACTTGTGGGACATCTCCCACTGCTCCTGAGCTCTCCTCATCAAGAACAACTTCCTGACGATGGGTGTCTAGGATATAGTCGGTTTCCAAGAATTGTGCATTACGACTGCAGAACACTTTCTGCTCACTTGGGTCATTGAATAGGTAACCTACAGAGCCTTTTGGGTAGCCTACAAATAGGCAACGGCTGGTCTTGGATTCTAACTTGTCTGCACTCGTTCTTTTAACGTGTGCAGGACAACCCCAAATCTTCAAATGTCTGACACTTGGTTTCTTTCCAGTCCAAAGTTCATATGGAGTATTCGGAACCGATTTGGTTGGAACCCGATTCAGCACATAAATCGCAGTCTCTAATGCGTAACCCCAAAAGGATGTGGGTAACTCTGAGTATATGAGAAGTGACCGGACCATATCCAATAAGGTCCTATTCCTCCTCTCCGAAACACCATTAAGTTGTGGTGTAGCAGGAGGAGCTAATTGTGATACTATCCCATTGTCCTTTAAGTAGTCCCTGAATTCATCAGAGAGATACTCTCCACCTCGATCTGATTGAAGGGCCTTAATTTCTATCCCTAACTGTTTCTCGACCTCTTGTCTGAACTTTTTGAACTTTTCAAAGGATTCAGATTTGTGTCCCATTAGGTACACGTAACCGTATCGTGAAAAATCATCTATGAAGGTGATGAAATACACGTGCTGATTTCGTGTCCTAACACTCAGGGGACCACATACATCAATATGTATTAGGTCAAGTGTGCCTGTACATCTTTCAGGCTTACCATTAAATGGTCGTTTCATCATCTTGCCTTGTAGGCAAGGCTCACAAGTGGGAAGATCTTCTACAGTTAGAAAATCCAAGGGACCATCCTTTACTAACCTTGTGATTCGGTCAACACCGATGTGGCCAAGTCGATAATGCCACAGACACGTGGGATTAACTGTATCACGAGCTCTCTTCTAAGGGATTTCAGCCGACGTAGTTTCGGTTATGTTAGTTTCTAGAGAAGGATGTAGAACATAGAGACCGTTCTCCAGTTCCCCGTATGCGATGAATCTGTTGTTTCTTTTAATAGTAATCGTATTACTAAAGAAGACAGAATAACCATCTGCACACAGTTTTGAGACAGAAATCAAATTTCTCCTTAAATTTTGCACATAAAGACAGTCTTTCAATACAATTGTTCCTTCTCTAAAAATTAATTCCATAGTTTCTATGGCCGCAGCTGCAACAGTTGCAGTAGTCCCCAAGAAGAGTGTGACTTCTCCTTCACTCAGCCTTCTACTTACCTTGAACCCCTGCAGTGAGTTACAAGCATGAGTTGAAGCCCCGGAGTCAATACACCAGGATGCAGAAGCTACCAACAAATTGGTTTCTATAACACAAGTTTCGAAGTTACCTTTCTTGAATTCCAGGTAGGCAGGACAGTTCCTTTTCCAGTGGCCGGTCTTCTTGCAGAATTGACAGGCATCCGATGCTTTGTCTTTCTTCTGCTTCTTGCTCTTAGCAGCTTTCTTCTGAGGCTTCTTTGCCTTCCTCTTTCTCTTGCTTGTCTTGCCAGATTCAACAAGCATGGCTATAGGCTCATCCTTTCTAATCAGTTCTTCAGCTCTTTGCAACATATTGCTGAGTTCTTGTAAGCTGACATTCAGCTTGTTCATGTTATAGTTCATGATGAACGGATTAAAGGAAGGAGGCAAAGAGTTAAGGATAGCATCTATCTGGGTTGCAAGGTCCAGCCCAAATCCAAGAGCCTCCAGTTCGTTGATGTATCCCATCATCCGAAGACAATGGTCGTGAACTTGTTGACCCTTGGACATTTGTGCGGTCATGAACTGTTTCAAGACCTTTTGTCGAGTAGAACGATTCTGCTCTTCATACATTATCCTGAGACTATCCAATATGTCTTTGGCAAGTTCGATATGATCGAACTGCCTCTATATCAGGTTGTCTAAGGAGGCAATGATGTAACACCGGGCAAGGGAGTTTTTCTCCTCCCATTCTTGATAGTCTCTCCTTCGGGCCTCAGAAGCCCTATCACCCGGACGCTCCGGGGCAGGATTCTTTGCCACTTTGTCAAGCTTTTTAGAAGCTAGGACCAGCATAAGGTTCCTATACCAGTCAGCATAGTTTGGGCCCTTCAACTTGTTGTCATCAAGCAGTTTTGCAAAAGATCCGTTGCCATTTTCTGATAAAAGAGCAAACATCAGTCCACAACCTAATTTGATTCATGTTCATTTCATAGATATAGATTTTAATCTATGTTTCATTTCCATTTATTCGTCTCTGAGATTTCCCTCCTTTCTCAGTGACAGAGACTATGTGTTGTCTCTGGAAATGTGGGAAATCACATAGGGTGCATGAGCCAACTATTTTAGCTGCATAACCCCACCACCTTTCTGTGAAGGATCACATCCACTCATCATATGAGTTTTCCCTTTAGCCTCTGTCAGACAAGGTTCAGAGCCATTTTCAGGTAAACCTTTCTATCCAGTGAGGGCTTACCCATCATATTCGTGAACGCCAAGGTACTGTGAGAGAGTGCCCATTTTCTGGTGAAGCCCCTCCCACATCGGTCTATGACGCCTCTATCATCTTATGAAACACTCAGACAAGCCCAACAGCAAATGGATAGCCCATTTTCTGGTGTGTTTCCTCATTACTGAAGGACCCATCCTCATGCTAATGATGGATGGCCTTTAGAGAGTTCATCATATGAATCTCCCTATCACATGCACTCATATTAGCTGGAGGGAAAAAAATTACGGCCTAGTTTGATTTAGATCAAACCAAAGCGGCTCCCACTGACTTTCACAAAGCCAGATTTCGGTGGGCCTTTAATCGGCTAGGGTTCTGCACATAACCTCTTGATGAGGTGTGGGGCCCACCACTGAGGGAAGTCATCCAATGACCAAAAGGGACACCATGGCAATGATGTGCATTCAGCCATGGTGTGCGCAAGAGCCACTGTCGAATGAGCATGGGCCAAGTACTTATGGCCCATGTACGCAGCACATCACACATCCATACATCACATGCAGGGATAAATTGATCCAATCAATTAATTATCTGTAAGGCCCGTTGGAAGCCCGTTAAAATTCCATAATATTAACCATTAATATTATCTAGGTATATGGGCTGAATTAGGGTTACCCAGCTCGGCCCATATAGCTTTATCCTTTAAAATGGGCTTTTGCAGTTTTAATTATTTCAAACTGGGCCTTTACAGGCTGGGCTGAATTAACCATTTAATTAAATATCAATCCTTAGGCCCATTAGTGGGAAATTAGGGCTGACTTTCAGCCTTGATTAAACCCTAGAATTGGTCCAAACAGTTTTGAACCAATCTTAGTTCGAATGGGTCTAGGGTTTGATTTTTAATTAAATCCTTAATTCAAGAAAATAATCTGAAATTAAATACTGATAAAAGGAAAAACAAGAATCAGTCAAACAGGGCTCTTCACACAATCCTTCCTACAAAACAGAGGTTAGATCACAGAATGTAGTTTCACAAACTACAAATTGCAGATAGCATTTCTCTCATCTGCGAAATCTCCTTCTCTGCGAAATCTCCTTTTTTGCGCTGCCAACTTCGATCCAAAATAAAATGAATAGATATCCTATTTCTATTAATAATTACATCAGATCGAATACCTATACATTGAGTCTAGAAAATAATAAAAAAAATATTTACAGACCCAAAATAAATCAAGAACTGCAAAATCGCAGGTTCCCTGCGCAAACCAAGAATTCGATCTCCACTTGTACGAACAGCCCATAAATCAAGAAAATTAAAAAGAACAATTCTAAATAATAATCAGATTTATTTAAAATTAATTTCAGATTATTTTCCCATCTGTTTTGGGAACAAATTTTCCAAAAACCAAATCTGCGCAAATTGGGTAGAACGCCTTCTCCCTAATTGCGCATGTTCAGATCTTAAACAGAATGGTTCAAGATTTGAACCATGGCTCTGATACCACAGAAGGGATGAGAGATCCATCACATGGACGCCCAAAGATTGTGGAATAAGGGGCGAATTTCAAAAATTTTCTTCTCCCTTCTACTAGGAATCACATTCCCTATTTAGAAAATCATATTTTTAATGATAAATCTTGAACCTTAAACTGAACCAGATCTGAACCAAAAGGAATGGGAGAGAATAATACCTGATATGGAGAAGTAATATCTCCCAACGAAGGTGTTCACGCCCAAGGAAGGATCCAAAGACTACTCCCACTAAAGATGGCGCAGTGCAGGATGGAGCAGAATCAGCAGTGTTCTTCCCCAAGAACTTTGTCCTTCGCAAGAAACAGTAGAATGGAACGTGAACACAGCTTTCTTTTCAATCCTTTCTCAAAGAACTGATGTCAAGATCCAATCTTGACTTCTCCCACAGCTGGAGATCGAACTGGCAAACAGGGCGATAAGAGCAGGGAGGCGGCAAGAGAGTATTCGCAGGCTACAGAATTCTCTATTCTTGATTTCAGCACTAAAGAGGATCTGATGTATTTCTTGTTGGTCTCTCTCAAGGCTGCCGTCCCCTCCTTCTTTTTGTTAACTTAAAAGATTAGCTCCTAATCCCATTAGGATAAACCCTTATCCAAATAATATTTGGATCAACCTTCTCTTCTAGTGATAAGGATAAACCCTTATCTTATCTGCAGATTAGATTAACTTTTTCCTAATCCCATTAGGAGGTTTCTAGATCTGAATCACATTCAGATCTGGACTCTCTGAGTGGATAGGATTAAGACCGTACCTTATCTGCTAATCCATCTTAGAATTCGCCCCTTTAATTAACTAAATAAATAGCCTAGTTTGAAATGGGCTTTAGGCCCATTAAGCTTATGTGCTCACTCAACCTTCCTAACTGCTGCCCAGTTGGGATTCCTTGTATGGTGTGGGACCCGAGCATTGATCTACACATCAGCCACATGGGTTTGGCTCAGCCATTGTTACAAGGCCTGGTCGAATACACTGTTAAAGATGTGCACCCCTTGAAACCCATCAAATGGGCTCTATGGGCCCAACACTTACTCTAAGTGGTCCCTGGGCCAAGCCATCTTGTAACACCCAGGGACTGTGGGCAGATGCAAGATTAGCACATCAGGTATTATCTTCAATGGTCTTACACTTAACCTCTCAGCCCTTAATGATCATACATTGCCCGACAAGAGAGGACCTCTCCCTCGGCTGCAAGGAACAGTGTTGAACTCTCCACTTATATGGATCCCGGGAATTAAAACCTTTTTGCAAACATTTTAGAAACCATAATATATATACTTTTATATCTCATATAAAATATACTTTGCAAAACAAATCTCAACGGTTGAAATCGGCTGCCGGTAGTATTGGTTTCCAACAGTGAGAGCGCATCCACGATCATTACCTTTGTCCGACAAAGGGGCTGATCCTGTCACTATGATCACCCACTCAGATGAATTCTCGGATTGTCCCAACATACCCAGGTTTTGACCCCCGCTAAGGATCTCACTAATTGGTACATCAAAGACACCTCGATCCGACACCTAGTGTAGTATCATAATCGAGTTTAGGGGTCGGGTGTAACTCTCCAATTTTCCCCATCAATCTCCATGGTCTAGGGCAATATTGAAAATCTGGTCCAGTTCAAAGATTCAATTAATCCTACACTGTATGTGCCTGGGGTCTCACCCCGGTAGCTGAGACAAGCCACCTCAACCGACTTGATGGCACCACAGTGTCAGCCTTGTCAGGATAGGTCTTCCCAGACCGACCCACTAGCTGTGAACTTTCTAAACTAACACGAGTCTCAATAAGTGTCCAGTTTAAGGGTATTACACATAAACATACCAAGGGAACATGAATCAAATATGCACTTTTATTCATTTATAATAACGTCATAAAGTACATCAATTTTGATTGAAGCTAAAGGCATACAAAACTGTCTAACAATCAAGAGGTTACCAGATTCAAATCTAATTTGAATGTGGTCTCTCAGAGTGGATAAGGTTAAAGACCCAATCCTTTTACTAACATTAATCTCATATTTGCCCTAGGAACAGGTGATCATATCAGCCCAGTTCGGAATGGGCTTTTGGCCCATTAAGTGTTCAGTGTTTAACCAGTTTCCAATCTGCTACCCAGTTGGGATTCTTTGTAAGGCATGGGACCAAAGCATTGATTTACACACCAGCCACATGGGTTCAGTCCAGCCTTTATTACAAGGCCCAGCCTTTGACCCCCACTAAGGATCTCACTGATTGACACATCAAAGATAGCTCGACCGACACCTAGTGATGTGTCATAATCGAGTCTAGGGGTCAGGTGTAACTTTCCAGTTTTGCCCATCTATCTCCAAGGTCTAGGGCAACACTGGAAATCTGGTCCGATTCAAGGGTTCAAGCAATCCCATACTACATGTGCCTTGGGTCTTACCCTGATGGCCAAAACAAACCATCCCAACACTTGGTGGCACATCAGTATCAGCCTTGGCAGAATAAATCTCCCCAGACTTATCCAATGGCTGTGAACATTTAAAACTAACACAAGTTTCTATAATTGTCCAGTTTTAGGATCTTACACAGAATTATACCAAACAACATGAATCAAACATTTACTTTAATTTATTTCCACTAAATAACAAAAGTACATCAAATCTAATTGAAGCTAAGGGCATACAAGACTGTCTAACAACTCCCACTTGCACTTAGGTCCAATCTGATACAAGCCGGAGTCCAATACTTTCCACGTGTTTCTCAAACACCTTCTGTGTTAGTGGCTTGGTCAATGGGTCTGCCACATTATCCGCTGATGCTACCTTCTGAATTAGGACGTCCCCTCTACCAACGGTCTCTCGCAGTACATGGTACTTCCTCTCGATGCGCTTTGATTTCGAGTGGGCCCGAGGCTCTTTAGCCTAGGCGATCGCTCCATTGTTGTCACACAACAACGCAATGGGTGATGTGCTAGATGAAACCAATCCCAATTCATGTATGAATTTCTTCATCCACACGGCTTCCTTGGCAGGTTCACTTGTGGCAATGTACTCAGCCTTGGCAACTTCATGTATGAATTTCTATCATATGGATTCGATTGGAAATCGACATCAGTATACCCCAGAACTTGTAGTGAACTACCATGGAATACCAGACAAAACTCTTTTGTCCTTCGAAGGTATTTAAGTATGTTCTTCACAGCAGTCCAAAGCTCCTGCCCTGGGTTAGCCTGGAATCTGCTTACCACACTCACCGCCTGAGCTATGTCTGGGCGAGTGCACAGCATACATGATGCTCCCTACGGTTGAGGCATAGGGAACGTCTCTCATGCCCTCGATCTCCTCAGAAGTCTTGGGAGACATCTTCTTGGAGAGAGTTACTCCATGCCTGAAAGGAACATTTCCTTTCTTGGAGTTTTCCATGCTGTATCTTTTGACAATTTTGTCAATGTAAGCAGCCTGGGATAATCCAATTATCCTCTTCGATCTATCTCTATAGAGTTGAAGACCTAGTATATATGAAGCTTCTCCAAGAGCTTTCATGGAGAATTGCTGTGATAGCCATACCTTGACCAAAGTCAACATTCCTACATCATTCCCAATGAGTAGGATATCGTCCACATACAATACCAAAAAGGTAATCTTATCCTCACTGGACTTCCTATAAACACAGGGCTCATCCGGATTCTGCTCAAAGTCAAACGTTTTGACGACAGAATCATAACAGATGTTCCAACTCCTAGAAGCTTGCTTAAGTCCATATATGGATCTATTGAGTTTACATACCATGTGTTCCTGACTAGCAGCAATGAAGATGTCTCCCAAGATCTTCACTAAGATCTCCATTCAGGAACGCGGTTTTGACATCCATTTGCCAAATCTCGTAGTTATGGTAGTTTGGTTTCCATCAGAGAGAGTGCATTCCTGATCATTACCATTGTCCGACAAAGGGGCTGATCCTGTCACTATGACCACTCACTCAGATGAATTCTCAGACTGCCCCAACATGTCCAGGTTTTGACCCCCACTAAGGATCTCACTGATTGACACATCAAAGACAGTCCGATCCGACACCTAGTGATGTGTCATAATCGAGTCTAGGGGTCAGGTGTAACTTTCCAGTTTTGCCCATCTATCTCCAAGGTCTAGGGCAACACTGGAAATCTGGTCCGGTTCAAGGGTTCAAGCAATCCCATACTGCATGTGCCTTGGGTCTTTCCCTGATGGCCGAAACAAGCCATCCCAACACTTGGTGGCACATCAGTATCAGCCTTGGTAGGATAAATCTCCCCAGACTTATCCAATGGCTGTGAATGTTTTAAACTAACACAAGTTTCTATAACTGTCTAGTTTTAGGGTCTTACACAGAATTATACCAAACAACATGAATCAAACATGTACTTTAATTTATTTTCACTAAATAACAAAAGTACATCAAATCCGATTGAAGCTAAGGGCATACAAGACTGTCTAATAGTGGGAGGGGCCTATCCTCAAATGGAAGACTCTCTCTCGGTACCTTGGCATTCACAAATATGATGGGTAAGCACCTTGACAGAAAGGTATAAAATTGCAATGAACCTTGTTTGACAGAGGCCAAAGGGAAAGCTCATAAGATGAGTGGATATGATCATTCGCAGAAGGTGGTGGGGTTATGCAACTGAAATAGTTGGCTCCATGCACTATATGTGATTTTTCAACTGTAGAAGGAGGTCCTTTGGATTTTCTAACTGTAGAAGTGAAAGAATGGTTGGATCCATCTAATGGATGCCATAAAGATTGCGGAATTGGTGGGCAGATTTCAAAAATTTTCCTACCTTCTCTCAACATGGAATCGTATTCCCTAAATTTAGAATACAATATTCAAGGATCCTACTTGAACCATAATCGAACCAGATCTGAATCAAAAGGGAAGGGAGGAATTATACCTGATCTAGAGAAGCAATATCTCCCAAAGTTGGTGTTCACACCCAAAGAGGACACCAAGATCCGCTCCTGCTGAAGATGACACAACTGTATGTGGAACGGAACCAGCAAAGTGCGTCCTACACACTGGATCCTTCGCAAGAATCCTCTGGAAACTCTGAACACCAAATCTTTTTCAGTCTTTTCTGCAAAGCTGATGTCAAGAACTGATTTCTTGATTTCTTTCTTCTTCAAAGATCAAATCTTGTCAGAAAGAATGGCGACAACTGGAGGAGAACTCGTGGGACGAAGATGGTTGAATAGCTTCTCTTCTTTCTGGAGTGTGTATGAGATCCAATCTCAATTTGCAGGATGCTTTATTGTAAAAAACCCTAGGTTCAAAATCTGATTTTTTGTTCTCTCTTAGGGTTTCTGCTCTTTTCTTCTTGATTAAGAAACCTCCTAATTAGGAGTTATCCCAATCCAAATCAGTATTTGGATAGGGGATAATCTTAATCCTATCAATAGATTAAGTTAGCTTACTCCTGATGTTATCAGGAGGTTACCAGATTCAAATCTGATTTGAATTTGGTCTCCCAGAGTGGATAAGGTTAGATGTCCAATCCTTCTGCTAACTTTAATCCCAGATTCGCTCCATAGATGGGTGATCATATCAGCCCAGCTCGAAATGGGATTTTGGCCCATTAAGTGTTCAATGCTTAACTAGTTTCCAATCTGCTACCTAGTTGGGCTTCTTTGTATGGCATGGGACCCAAGCATTGATCTACACACTATCCACATGGGTTCGGCTCAGCCTTTATCACAAGGCCCAGCCAAATTCATTGAAAAAACTTAATGAACCCATGAGCACATCACATGGACCCTATGGGCCCAACACTTACATTAAGTGGTCCCTGGGCCAATTCATCTTATAAAAACCCAGGGACTATGGGTAGGTGCAAGATTAGCCCATCATGTACTATTCTAAATGGTCTTACACTTAACCTCTTAGCCCTTAATGTGTTAGATAGTTTTGTATGCCCTTAGCTTCAATCAAAAATTGATGTACTTTATGAGTTTATTGTAAATGAATAAAAGTGCATGTTTGATTCATATTCCCTTGGTATGTTTCTGTGTAATACTCTTAAACTGGACACTTATTGAGACTTAGTTTAGAATGTTCACAGCCAGTGGGTCGGTCTCGGGAGACCTATCCTGACAAGGCTGACACTGTGGTGCCACCAAGTCAGTTGGGGAGGCTTGTCTCAGCTACCGGGGTGAGACCCTAGGCACATACAGTGTGGGATTAATTGAATCCTTGAACTGGACCAGATTTCCAGTATTGCCCTGGACCTTGGAGATTGATGGGCAAAACTGGAAAGTTACACCCAACCCCTAGACTCGATTATGATAATGCACTAGGTGTCGGATCGTGCTATCTTTGATGTACCAATCAGAGAGATCCTTAGCGGGGGTCAAAACCTGGGTAGATTTCCAGTATTGCCCTGGACCTTGGAGATTGATGGGCAAAACTGGAAAGTTACACCCAACCCCTAGACTCGATTATGATAATGCACTAGGTGTCGGATCGTGCTATCTTTGATGTACCAATCAGAGAGATCCTTAGCGGGGGTCAAAACCTGGGTATGTTGGGATAATCTAAGAATTCATCTGAGTGGGTGATCATAGTGATAGGATCAGCCCCTTTGTCGGACAAAGGTAATGATCGGGGATGCACTCTCACTATTGGAAACCAAGACTGCCGGCAGCCGATTTCAACTCTTGAGATTAGTTTTGCAAAGTATAATTTATATGAAATATAAAAGTATATATATTATGGTTTCTAAAATGTTTGCAAAAGGTTTTAATTCCCGGGATCCATATAAGTGGAGAGTGCAACACTGTTCCTTGCAGCCGAGGGAGAGGTCCTCTCTTGTCGGGCAGTGTATGATCATTAAGGGCTGAGAGGTTAAGTGTAAGACCATTGAGGATAATACCTAATGGGCTAATCTTGCATCTGCCCACAGTCCCTGGGTGTTACAAGGTGGCTTGGCCCAGGGACCACTTAGGGAAAGTGTTGGGCCCGTAGAGCCCATTCGAAGGGTTTCAGGGGGTGCACTGTCTTTAACAGTGGATTCGGCCAGGCCTTGTAACAAAGGCTGGGCCGAACCCATGTGGCTGATGTGTAGATCAATGCTTGGGTCCCATGCCATACAAGGAAGCCCAACTGGACAGCAGTTAGGAAGGTTAAGTGAGCACATAAGCTTAATGGCCCTAAAGCCCATTTCGAACTGGGCTATTTATTTAGTTAATTAAAGGGGCAAATTCTGAGATGGATTAGCAGATAGGATAGGGTCTTAATCCTATCCACTCAAAGAGTCCAGATCTGAATGTGATTCAGATCTAGAAACCTCCTAATGGGATTAGGAGAAAGCTGATCTAATCTACAGATAAGATAAGGGTTTATCCTTATCACTAGAAGAGAAGGTTGATCCAAATATGATTTGGATAAGCACCTCTTAATGGGATTAGGAGCTGATGTTTTAAGTTAAAAAAAAGGAGGAGGGGCGGCAGCCTTTAGAAGAGACACATCAGATCCTCTTTAGTGCTGAAATCAAGAAGAGAGAATTCTGCACCCTGCAAATACTTTCTTGCCTTCTCCCTGTTCTTGTCGCCCTGTTTGCCATTTCGATCTCCAGTTGTGAGAGAAGTCAAGATTGGATCTTGACATCAGTTCTTTGAGAAAGGATTGAAAAGGAAGCTGTGCTCACGTACCATTCTACTGATTCTTGCAAAGGACAGAGTTCTTGGGGAAGAACACTACTGATTCTGCTCCATCCTACACTGCGCCATCTTTAGTGGGAGCAATCTTTGGATCCTTCCTTGGGTGTGAACACCTTCGTTGGGAGATATTACTTCTCCGTATCAGGTATAATTCTCTCCTATTCCTTTTGGTTCAAATCTGGTTCAGTTTATGGTTCAAGAATGATCCTTGAAAATATGATTTTCTAAATAGGGAATGTGATTCCCAGTTTAAGGGAGAGAAAAATTTTTGAAATTCGCCCCCTTATTCCGCAATCTTTGGGCGTCCATGGGATGGATCTCTCATCCCTTCATAATGATCAAGCACTGCCTGACAAGAGGGGACCTCTCTCTCGGCTGCAAGGAACAATGGTGCACCCTCTTTTCACATGGATCCCGGGAATTAAAACCATTTGCAAACAATTTGAAACCATACAAATATATATATGTATATATATATATATGTATGTATATTAATTTTGCAAAACAAAATTCCAACGATTGAAATTAACTGCCGGAAGTTTGGTTTCCATTAGAGAGAGTGCATTCCCGATCATTACCTTTGTCTGACAAAGGTACAAATATATATATGTATATATATATATATATATATATATATATATATATATATATATATATATATATGTATGTATATTAATTTTGCAAAACAAAATTCCAACGATTGAAATTAACTGCTGGAAGTTTGGTTTCCATTAGAGAGAGTGCATTCCCGATCATTACCTTTGTCTGACAAAGGGGCTGATCCTGTCACTATGATCATCCACTCAGATGAATTCTCAGACTGTCCCAACATGCCTAGGTTTTGATCCATGCTAAGGATCTCACTGTTTGCATATCAAAGACAGCCTGATCTGACACCTAGTGAAGTATCATAATCGAGTTTAGGGGTCAAGTGTAACTTTCTAGTTTTGCCCATCTGTCTCCAAGGTCCAAAGCAACACTGGAAATCTAGTCTGGTTCAAGGATTCGAGTAATCCCATACTGCATGTGCCATGGGTCTTACCTTAGTGGCCGAGACAGAATATCCCAACACTTGGTAGCACACCAGTATTAGCCTTGGCAGGATAAATCTCCCAGACTTATCCAACAGCTGTGAACATTTTGTTAGACAGTTTTGTATGCCCTTAGCATCAATTAGAATGATGTACTTTATGATATTATCATAAATGAATAAAAGTGCATATTTGATTCATGTTCTCTTGGTATGTTTCTGTGTAATACCCTTAAACTGGACACTTAATGAGACTCGTATTAATTTAAAATGTTCACAGCTAGTGGGTCGGTCTGGGGATACCTATCCTGACAAGGCTGACACTGTGGTGCCACCAAGTCAGTTGGGGTGGCCTGTCTTAGCTGCCAGGGTGAGACCCTAGGCACATACAGTGTAGATTAATTGAATCTATGAATTGGACAAGATTTCCAATATTGCCCTGGACATTGGAAATTGATGGGCAAAACTGGAAAATTAGACCTGACCCCTAGACTCGATTATGATACTACACGAGGTGTCGGATTGGGTTGTCTTTGATATACCAAACAGTGAGATCCTTAGCGGGGGTCAAAACTTGGGTATGTTGGGACGGTCTGAGAATTCATCTGAGTGGGTGATCATAGTGACAGGATCAGCCCCTTTGTCGGACAAAGGTAATGATCGAGGATGCACTCTCACTGATGGAAACCAAGACTGCCAGTAGCCGATTTCAATCATTGAGATTTGTTTTGCAAAATATATTTTATATGAGATATAAAAATATATATTATGGTTTCTAAAATTTTTGCAAGAAGGTTTTAATTCCTGGGATCCATATAAGCAGAGAGTGCAACACTGTTCCTTGCAGCCGAGGGAGAGGTCCTCTCTTATCGGGCAGTGTATGATCATTATGGGCTGAGAGGTTAAGTGTAAGACCATTGAAGATAATACCTGATGGGCTAATCTTGCATCCACAGTCCCTGGGTGTTACAAGGTGGCGTGGCCCAGGGACCACTTAGGGTAAGTGTTGGGCCCATAGAGCCCATTTGATGGGTTTCAGGGGGTGCACTGTCCATAACAGTGTATTCGACCAGGCCTTTTAACAAAGGCTGGGCCGAACCCATGTGGCTGATGTGTAGATCAATGCTTGGGTCCCACGCCATACAAGAAAGCCCAAGTAGGCAGAAGTTAGGAAGGTTAAGTGAGCATATATGCTTAATGGGTCTAAAGCCCATTTCAAACTAGGCTATTTAATTAGTTAATTATGGGGTGAAATCTGAGATGGATTAGCTGATAGGATAGGGTCTTGACCCTGTCCACTCAGAGAGTCCAGATTTGAATGTGATTCAGATCTAGAAACTCCTAATGAGATTAGGAGAAACCTGATCTAATCTTCAAATAAGACAAGGGTTTATCCTTATCACCTAAAGAGAAGGCTGATCCAAATATTATTTGGATAAGCAGCTCCTGATTGGATTAGGAGCTGACCTTTTAGGTTAACAAAAGAAGGAGGGAGCGGCAGCCTTGAGTATGATTCATTCAAATCTTCTTTAGTGCTGAAATCAAAAGAAGGAAGAATGAAGCATCCCTGCAGAATTTTTTCTTGCCGCCTCCCTGTTTTTGCCGCCCTGTTTGTTAGTTCGATCTCCAGTTGTGGGAGAAGTCACGATTCGATCTTGATATCAGTTCTTTGAGAAATAATTGATAGGAAGTTGTGCTCACGTGCCATCCTACTGATTCTTGCAAAGGACAGAGTTCTTAGAGAAGAACACTATTGATTCTGCAGCATCCTGCACCATGCCATCTCAGTGGGAGCAGTCTTTGGATCCTTCCTTGGGTGTGAACACCTTCACTGGGGGATACTATTTCTTCGTATCAGGTATAATCCTCTCATACTCCTTTTTGGTTCATATCTGGTTCAGTTTATGGTTCAAGAATGATCCTTGAAAATATGATTTTCTAAATAGGGAATGCAATTCCCAGTTGAAGGAGAGAGAAAATTTTTGAAATTCACCCCTTATTCCGCAATCTTTGGGCATCCATATGATGGACCTCTCATCCCTTCAGTGGTATCAAAGCCAGGTTCAAATCTTGAACCAATTTGTTTTAGATCTGAACCTACGCAAATGGGCAGAAGGCGTTCTACCCGATTTGTGCAAATATGGGTTTTGGAAAATTTGTTTCCAAAATTAATGGGCAAATAATATAAAATTAATTTTATATAAATCTTATTATTATTTAGAACTGTTCTTTATGATTTTCTTGATTTATGGGCTGTCCATACAAGAGGAGGTCAAAATCTTGATTTGCGCAGGGAACCTGCGATTTTGCAGATTTTGGATCATTTTGTAACATTTGGTCTGTAAAATATATATTTTTTTTTAGACTGAACGCATAGGTATTCGATCTGATGTAAAAATTAATAGAAATAGGATTTCTATTTATTTTTATTTTTTATCGAAGATGAAGGTGCAGAAAAGGAGATTTCGCAAAGAAGGAGATGGGAGAACTACATTCAGCGATTTGTAGTTTATGAAACTGCAAACAGTGATCTAACCTCTGTTTTGCAAGATGAATTGTGCGAATAGCCCTGTTTGACTGGTTCTTGATTTTCTTTTATCAGTATTTAATTTCAGATTATTTTCTTGTATTAAAGATTTAATTAAAGATCAAACCCTAGACCCATTCGAACCAAGATTGGTTCAAACTGTTTGGACCAAATCTAGGGTTTAATCAAGGCTGAAAGTCAACCCTAATTTTCCCACTAATGCGCCTGAGAATTGATATTTAATTAAAAGGTTAATTTGGCCCAACCTGTAAAGGCCTAGTTTTAAATAGTTAAAACTGCTAAAAGCCCACTTAACAAATAAAGCTATATGGGCTAAACCATTCGACCCATATAGCTAGATAATATTAATTGTTAATATTATGGATTTAAAATGGGCTTTAAATGGGCCTTACAGATTATTAATTGATTGGATCAATTTATCCCTACATGAGATGTATGGATGTGTGATGTGCTATGTACATGGGCCAGAAGTGCTTGGCCTATGCTCAATCGACAGTGGTTCCTATGCACACCATCGCTGAATGTACATCATTGTCATGGTGTCCCTTTTGAAAGATTAGTAGGATCCATCTAATGGACGCCATGAAGGGTGCGGAATGGGTGGGCGAATTTCAAAAAATTTCCTACCTTCTCCCAACTAGGAATCATATTCCCTAAACTTAGAATACAATATTCAAGGATTCTACTTGAACCATAATCAAACTAGATCTAAACCAAAAAGAAATAGGAAGGATTATACCTAATCCAGAGAAACAATATCTCCCAAAGTTGGTGTTCACGCCCAAAGAAGATGCCAAGATCCGCTCCTGCTGAAGATGACACAGCTGTTGATGGAACGGAACCAGTAGGTGCATCCTACACACTGGATCCTTCGCAAGAACCCATTGGAAACTCTGAACACTAAATCCTTTTTAGTCTTTTCTGCAAGACTGATGTCAAGAACTGATTTCTTGACTTCTTTCTCCTACAAAGATCGTATCTTGCAAGAGGGGCTGGCGGCGGTTGGAGGAGAACTCCTGGGACGAAGATGGCTGAACAGCTTTTCTTCTCTCTTGAAAACAAAACTTTATTCAAAATATGGCATGTACGAATCTTATTTTCTCCTCCTTTCTTCTTGATTAAGAAAACCTCCTAATTAGGAGTTATCCCAATCCAAATCAATATCTGGATAGGGGAAAATCATAATCCTATCTGCAGATTAAGTTAGTATACTCCTGATCTTATCAGAAGGTTACCAGATTCAAATCTAATTTGAATTTGGTCTCCCATAGTGGATAGGGTCAAAAGCCCAATCCTTTTACTAACATCAATCTCAGATTCGCCCCTTGGATGGGTGATCATATCAGCTCAGTTCGTAATGGGCTTTTGGCCCATTAAGTGTTCAGTGTTTAACTAGTTTCCAATCTGTTGCCCAGTTGGGCTTCTTTGTATGGTGTGGGACCCAAGCATTGATGTACACACTAGCCACACAGGTTTGGCTCAGCCTTTATTACAAGGCCAAGCCGAATTCACTGAAAAACTCAGTGACCCCCTTGAGCCCATCACATGGACCCTATGGGCCCAACACTTACATTAAGTGGTCCCTAGGCCAAGCCATCTTATAAAAACCCAGGGACTGTGGGCAGGTGCAAGATTAGCCCATTAGGTATTATCCTAAATGGTCTTACACTTAACCTCTCACCCTTTAATGATCAAGCACTACCCGACAAGAGAAGACCTCTCCCTCGGCTACAAAGAACAATGCCGCACTCTCTACTCACATGGATCCCAGGAATTAAAACCTTTTGCAAATCTTTTGAAATATATATATATATATATATATATATATATATATATATATAAATTTTGCAAAACAAAATTCCAATGATTCAAATCAACTGCCGGCATTTTGGTTTCCATCAGAGAGAATGCATTCCCGATCATTACCATTGTCCGACAAAGGGGCAGATCCTGTCACTATGATCACTCACCTAGAAGAATTCTCAGACTGCCCCAACATGTCCAGGTTTTGACCCCCACTAAGGATCTCACTGATTGACACATCAAAGACAGCCCGATCTGACACCTAGTGATGTGCCATAATCGAGTCTAGGGGTCAGGTGTAACTTTCCTGTTTTGCTCATCTATCTCCAAGGTCTAGGGCAACACTTGAAATCTGGTCCGGTTCAAGGGTTCAAGCAATCCCATACTGCATGTCCCTTGGGTCTTACCCTGATGGTCGAGACAAGCCATCCCAACACTTGGTGGCACATCAGTATCAGCCTTGGCAAGATAAATATCCCCAGATTTATCCAATGGCTGTGAACATTTAAAACTAACCGTAGTCTATATAAGTGTCCAGTTTGAGGGTTTTACATAGAAATATACCAAACAACATGAATCAAACATGTACTTTATTTATTTACACTAAATGTCGAAAGTACATCAGAATGGATTGATGCTTAGGGCATACAAAACTGTGTAACAGCTTCCACTTGCACTTAGGTCCAATCCGGTACAAGCCGGAGTCTCATACTTTCCACGTGTTTCTCAAACACCTTCTGTGTCAGTGGCTTAGTCATTGGGTCTGCCACATTGTCTGCTGATGCTACCTTCTAAATTAGGACGTCCCCTTTACCAACGATCTCCCGCAGTACATGTTACTTCCTCTCGATGTGCTTTGACTTTGACTGAGCCTGAGGCTCTTTATCCTGGGCAATCGCTCCATTGTTGTCACACAACAACGGGATGGGTGATGTGATGGACGGAATTATTCACAAATCATGTATGATATTCTTCATCCACACGGCTTCCTTGGCAGCTTCACTTGCGGCAATGTACTCGGCCTCGGTTGTGGAGTCTGTAGTGGACCCCTGTTTGCTGCTTTTCCAGCAAACAATACATGATCCTATCATGAAAACATACCCAGATGTAGACTTTCTATCATCTGGATCCGACTAAAAATCAGCATTGGTATACCCTAGAACTTGTAGTGAACTACCATCGAATACCAGACAAAACTCTTTTGTCCTTCGAAGGTATTTAAATATGTTCTTCACAGCAGTCCAATGCTCCTGCCCTGGGTTGGCCTGGAATCTGCTTACCACACTCACCGCCTGAGCTATGTCCGGGCGAGTGCACAGCATGGCATACATGATGCTCCCTACAGTTGAGGCATAGGGAACGTCTCTCATGCCCTCAATCTTCTCAGAAGTCTTGGGAGACATCTTCTTGGAGAGAGTGACTCCATGCTTGAAAGGAACATTTCCTTTCTTGGAGTTCTCCATGCTGTATTTTTTGACATTTTTGTCAATGTAAGCAGCCTGGGATAATCCAATTATCCGCTTCAATCTATCTCTATAGAGTCGAAGACCTAGTATATATGAAGCTTCTTCAAGATCTTTCATGGAGAACTGTTGTGATAGCCATACCTTGACCAAAGTCAACATTCCTACATCATTCCCAATGAGTAGGATATCGTCCACGTACAATGCCAAAAGGGTGATCTTATCCCCACTGGATTTCCTATAAACACAGGGCTCATCCAAATTCTGCACAAAGTCAAATGTTTTGATAGCAGAATCGAAACAAATGTTCCAACTCCTAGAAGCCTACTTAAGTCCATATATGGATCTATTAAGTTTACATACCATGTGTTCCTGACTAGCAGCAATGAAGCCTTGCGGCTACTGCATGTAGATATCTTCACTAAGATTTTCATTCAGGAATGCGGTTTTGACATCCATTTGCCAAATCTCGTAGTTATTGTAGTTTGGTTTCCATCAGAGAGAGTGCATTCCCGATCATTACCATTGTCCGACAAAGGGGCTGATCCTATCACTATGATCACTCACTCAGAAGAATTCTCAGACTGCCCCAACATGTCCAGGTTTTGACCCCCACTAAGGATCTCACTGATTGACACATCAAAGACAGCCCGATCTGACACCTAGTGATGTGCCATAATCGAGTCTAGGGGTCAGGTGTAACTTTCTAGTTTTGCTCATCTATCTCCAAGGTCTAGGGCAACACTGGAAATCTGGTCCGGTTCAAGGGTTCAAGCAATCCCATACTGCATGTCCCTTGGGTCTTACCCTGATGGTCGAGACAAGCCATCCCAACACTTGGTGGCACATCAGTATCAGCCTTGGCAAGATAAATCTCCCCATATTTATCCAATGGCTGTGAACATTTAAAACTAACAGTAGTCTATATAAGTGTCCAGTTTTAGGGTTTTACATAGAAATATACCAAACAACATGAATCAAACATGTACTTTATTTATTTACACTAAATGTCAAAAGTACATCAGAATGGATTGATGCTTAGGGCATACAAAACTGTGTAACAGCTTCCACTTGCACTTAGGTCCAATCCGGTACAAGCTGGAGTCTCATACTTTCCACGTGTTTCTCAAACACCTTCTGTGTCAGTGGCTTAGTCAATGGGTCTGCCACATTGTCTGCTGATGCTACCTTCTAAATTAGGACGTCCCCTCTACCAACGATCTCCCGCAGTACATGTTACTTCCTCTCGATGTGCTTTGACTTTGACTGAGCCTGAGGCTCTTTAGCCTGGGCGATCGCTCCATTGTTGTCACACAACAACAGGATGGATGATGTGGTGGACGGAATTATTCACAAATCATGTATGAATTTCTTCATCCACATGGCTTCCTTGGCAGCTTCACTTGCGGCAATGTACTCGGCCTCGGTTGTGGAGTCTGTAGTGGACCCCTGTTTGCTGCTTTTCTAGCAAACAACACATGATCCTATCGTGAAAACATACCCAGATGTAGACTTTCTATTATCTGGATCCGACTAAAAATCAGCATCGGTATACCCTAGAACTTGTAGTGAACTACCATCGAATACCAGACAAAACTCTTTTATCCTTCGAAGGTATTTAAGTATGTTCTTCATAGCAGTCCAATGCTCCTGCCCTGGGTTGGCCTGGAATCTGCTTACCACACTCACCGCCTGAGCTATGTCCGGGCGAGAGTGACTCATGCCCTCAATCTCCTCAAAAGTCTTGGGAGACATCTTTTGGAGAGAGTGACTCTATGCCTGAAAGGAACATTTCCTTTCTTGGAGTTCTCCATGTTGTATCTTTGGACAATTTTGTCAATGTAAGCAGCCTGGGATAATCCAATTATCCACTTTGTTCTATCTCTATAGAGTCGAAGACCCAGTATATATGAAGCTTCTCCAAGATCTTTCATGGAGAACTGCTGTGATAGCCATACCTTGACTGAAATCAACATTCCTACATCATTCCCAATGAGTAGGATATCGTCCACGTACAACACCAAAAGGGTGATCTTATCCCCACTGGATTTCCTGTAAACATAGGGCTCATCCGGATTCTACATAAAGTCAAACATTTTGATAGCAGAATCGAAAGGGATGTTCCAACTCCTACAAGCCTACTTAAGTCCATATATGGATCTATTAAGTTTGCATACCATGTGTTCCTAACCAGCAACAATGAAGCCCTGCGGCCACTGCATGTAGAAATCCTCGTTAAGATCTCCATTCAGGAACGCAGTTTTGGAATCCATCTGCCAAATCTCGTAGTCATGGTGTGCTGCTACATCTAGCAGGATCCTAATGGATTTGAGCATTTCCATGGGCAAAAAGGTCTCCTCATAATCGATACCTTCTTTCTGAGTGTACCCATTCGCCACCAAACGAGCTTTGTAGCTTTCAATCCTGCCATCGGGGCCCTTCTTCCTCTTGTAGATCCATTTGCAACCAGCTGCTTTTTACCCCGGCGAGCAGATCTACTAGAGTCCATACTCCATTGGTCTCCCTCGAGTCCATCTTAGCTCTCATGGCCTCCACCCACTTTTGGGAATCTATGTCTAACATAGCTTCCACATAAGTTATGGGATCCTCTTCACTAATCAAGGCATCCACCAGGTAACTATCCTGGTCATGATCATATCGGACTGGTGGCCTGGATACCTGAGTGGATCTTCTAGGTTGGTCACTACCTGGAGCTTGTGGGACATCTCCCACTGCACCTGAGCTCTCCTCATCGAGAACTATTTCTTGACGATGGGTGTCTAGGTTGTAATCGGTTTCTAAGAATTGGGCGTTTCGACTGCAGAACACTTTCTGCTCACTTGGGTCATAGAATAGATAACCCACCGAATCTTTTGGGTAGCCTATAAATAGAAAACGACTGGTTTTGGATTCCAATTTGTTCACACTTGTTCTTTTAACGTGTGCAAGACAACCCCAAACCTTCAAGTGTCTTACACTTGGCTTCCTTCTAGTCCATAGTTCATATGGAGCCTTTGGAACCAATGTGGTTGGAACCCGATTCAGTACAAAGATAATAGTCTCTATTGCATATCCCCAAAAGGATGTGGGTAATTCTGAGTGGACGAGAAGTGACCAGACCATGTCCAACAAGATCCTATTCCTCCTCTCTGAAACACCATTAAGTTGAGGTGTGGCAGGAGGAGCTAATTGTGACACTATCCTGTTGACCTTTAAGTAGTCCCTGAATTCGTCAGAGAATTACTCGCCACCTCGATCTGATCGAAGGGCCTTAATTTCTCTCCCTAGCTATTTCTCGACTTCCTGTCTGAATTCTTTGAACTTTTCAAGTAACTCAGACTTGTGTCTCATTAGGTACACGTAACCGTATCGTGAAAAATCATCTATGAAGGTGATGAAATACACGTGTTGATTTTGTGTCCTAACACTCAGGGGACCACATACGTCAGTATGTATTAGGTCAACTGTGCCTGTAGCTCTTTCAGGTTTACTGTCAAATGGCCGCTTAGTCATCTTACCTTGAAGGCAAGGTTCACATGTGGGAAGATTTTCTACAGTTAGAAAATCCAAAGAACCATCATTTACTAGCCTTGTGATTCGGTCTACACCAATGTGGCCAATCCGGTAATGCCAGAGGCATGTGGGATTTACTTTTCAGTTAAGTTAATTTCCAGAGAAGGATGTAGAAAATAGAGACCGTTCTCCAGTTCTCCACATGCGATGAATTTGTTATTCCATTTAACAGTAATCATATTACTAAAATAAATAGTATATCCATCAGCACACAGTTTGGAAACAGAAATCAAATTTCTTCTCAAGTTCTGTACATAAAGACAATCTTTAAGTACAAGCACTCCTTCTGTAAAAACTAATTCTATGGTTCCTATTGCTGCAGCTGCAACACTTGCAGTCGTTCCCAAGAATAGTGTCACTTCGCCTTCACTCAATCTTCTGCTAACTTTGAACCCCTGCAGTGAGTTACACGCATGAGTTGAAGCCCTGGAGTCAACACACCAGGACACAGAATTAACTAACATATTAGTTTCTATGACACAAGTTTCATCGTTACCTTTCTTAGATTCCAGGTAGGCAGGACAGTTCCTCTTCTAGTGGCTGGTCTGCTTGCAGAGGTGACAGACATCAGATGCCTTGTTCTTCTTCTACTTCTTAGGTTTGGTAGTTTTCTTTTGTGGCTTCTTTGCCTTTCTCTTTTTCTTGCCTGATTTGTTAGCTTTAGCAAGCATAACAACAGGCTCATCCTTCTTGAATAGATCCTCAGCCCTCTGCAACATATTGCTGAGTTCCTGGACGCTGACATTCAGTTTATTCATGTTATAGTTCATTGTGAATGCATTGAAGGAAGAGGGCAAAGAATTCAGGATGGCATCCACTTGCGTGCTAAGACCTAGCCCGGATCCAAGGGCTTCAACTTCGTTAATGTAGCCCATCATCTAAAGAGAATGGTCATGAACTTTCTGCCCCTTAGACATCTACGCGGTCATTAACAGTTTTAGGACCTTCTGTCGAGTAGAACGGTTCTGCTCTTCATATATTGTCTTTAGACTATCCAATATGTGCTTGGCTAGTTCGATCTGATCGAACTGCCTCTGTATTGAGTTGTCTAGTGAGGCAATGACAAAGCAGGGGGCTAGGGAGTTCTTATCCTCCCAATCTTTGTAGTCCCTCCTACGGTCCTCAAAAGCCCTATCACCCGGATGCTCTGGGGTAGGATTTTTCACCACCTTATCTAACTTTTCAGAAGTTAGGACCAGCATAAGATTTTTGTACCAGTCAGCATAATTTGGGCCCTTAAGCTTGTTATCATCTAGAAGCTTTGCGAATTTACTGTTTGCCATTTTCTAATAAAACAACAAAATCATTAGTCCACAACCTTAGTTTGATTCAAGTTACCTATATAGATATGGCTTTTAATCTATGTTCCATTCCCATTTATTCATCTCTAAGATTTCCCTCATTTCTCAGTGACGGAGATGACGGAATGTCTCTAGAAATGTGGGAAATCACATGGGGTGTGTGAAGCCAACTGTTTCAGCTGCATAACCCCACCACCTTTCTGTGACGGATCAAATCCACTCATCAGATGAGTTTCCCTTTGGCCTCTGTCAGACAAGGTTCAGAGCCATTTTTAGGTAAACGTTTCTGTCTAGTGAATGCATACCCATCATATTTAGGTTACGCCAAGGTACCGTGAGAGAGTTCCCATTTTCTAGTGAAGCCCCTCCCACATCGGTCTATGATGCCCCTATCATCTTATGAAACACTCTAACAGATCCAACAACAAATGGATAGCCCAATTTTATGGTGTGCTTCCTCATTACTAATAGACCCATCATTGTGCTAATGACGGAAGGCCTTTAGAGATTCCATCATTTGGATCTCCCTATCACATGCATTCATATTTGTTGGAGGGAACAAAATTATGCCCTAGTTCTAATTTAGGTCAAACCAAAGTGGCTCCCATTGACTTTCATAAAGTTAGATTTTTTGTGTGCCTTAATCGGCTAGGGGTTCCCGTACGCATCCCTTTTCAGGGTTGTGGGGCCCACCAAGAAAGGAAGGGTCATCCAATGACCTTAAGGGACACCATGGCAATGATGTGCATTCAGCCATGATGTGTGCAAGAGCCACTAACGAATCATCATGGGCCAAGTGCTTATGGCCCATGGTCGCAGCACATCAAACATCCAATCATCACATGAAAAGGAAGGAATTGATCCAATCAATCAATTGCTATATAGCCCATTAAATGGCCCATTTAAAATCCACAACATTAACAATTAATGTCTACTAGGTGTATGGGCTGAATCGTAGTTAGCAGTTCGGCCCATACAGTTTTTCTCACAAGTGTGGGCTTTCGTAGTTTTAACCCTTTAAAATTGGGCTTTACAGGTGGGAAAAATTAATCCCTGTAATTGAACATCATATTTGGAATGAAAGTGTGAGAAAAGTGGACTGAAAAATAGTCCCTTTCGAACCCCAGATTCGGTCCAAACAGTTTTGGTCCAATCTGGTACGAAGTGGTCTGAAACTGATTTTCAATTCAAGAATTAATTCATGAAAGATCTGAAATTAATGAATTTGATTTTATGCAATCACAAATCAATTATGGACTGTTTGCACCACCTGCAAAATAGAGGTTAATCACAAGGGTTGCAGTTTCACAAACTGCAAATCGCAGAGAACGATTTCTCCATCTGCAAATCTCCAGCGCTGCCTTCTTCTTCCTTCTTCTTTAATCAAGAAAATAAAATAAAAATAGAATTCCTATTTCTATTAATTAATTACATTCTTGATCAACTCCTATACATTCAGTCTAGAAAAAAAATTATTTACAGACCGAATTGAATAGAAAAGGAAAAAGGGTGCGCAGACCATCTGCATCAAATATGCACTGCGATTTCCCAGTTCGAATAGTCCATTAAATCAAAATAAATAAAGAACAGTTCTAAATAAACTTCGAATTTAATAGAAATTAATTTCAGATCAGTCGTCCTTAACAATAAATAATTTCTTGAAATAAAGAAAACAATCTGCGCAAATCTTGGCAGAACATCTTCTGTCCATCTGCGCAGGTTCAGATCTGATTTTCTGTTGGTTCAAGATTTGAACCTGTGGCTCTGATACCACTGAAAGATTCGTAGGATCCATCTAATGGATGCTATGAAGGGTGCGGAATGGGTGGGCAAATTTCAAAAAATTTCCTACCTTCTCCCAACTAGGAAACATATTCCCTAAATTTAGAATATAATATTCAAGGATTCTACTTGAACCATAATCAAACCAGATCTGAACCAAAAAGGAAACAGGAAGGATTATACATGATCCGAAGAAACAATATCTCCCAAAGTTGGTGTTCATGCCCAAAGAAGATGCCAAGATCCGCTCCTGCTGAAGATGACACAGCTGTTGATGGAACGGAACTAGCAGGGTGCGTCCTACACACTGGATCCTTCACAAGAACCCACTGGAAACTCTGAACACTGAATCCTTTCCAGTCTTTTCTGCAAGACTGATGTCATGAACTGATTTCTTGACTTCCTTCTCCTACAAAGATCGTATATTGCAAGAGGGGCTGGCGGCGGCTAGAGGAGAACTCTTAGGACGAAGATGGCTGAACAACTTTTCTTCTCTCTGGAGTTCTTGAGATCAAATCTCTATTGCAGAAGACTTTCTTCTCTCTTGAAAAAAACTTTGTTTGAAATATGGTATGTTCGAATCTTATTTTCTGCTCCTTTCTTCTTGATTAAGAAACCTCCTAATTAGGAGTTATCTCAATCCAAATCAATATCTGGATAGGGGATAATCTTAATCCTATCTGCAGATTAAGTTATTCTACTCCTGATCTATTCAGGAGGTTACCAGATTCAAATCTAATTTGAATTTAGTCTCCCAGAGTGGATAGGGTCAAAAGCCAAATCCTTTTACTAACATCAATCCCAGATTCACCCCTTGGATGGGTGATCATATCAGCTCAGTTCGTAATGGGCTTTTGGCCCATTAAGTGTTCAGTGTTTATCTAGTTTCCAATTTGCTGTCCAGTTGGGCTTCTTTGTATAACGTGGGACCCAAGCATTAATCTACACACTAACCACATGGGTTCGGCCTAGCCTTTATTACAAGGCCTAGCCGAATTCACTAAAAAACTCAGTGACCCCCTTGAGCCCATCACATGGACCCTATGGGCCCAACACTTACATTAAGTGGTCCCTGGGCCAAGCCATCTTATAAAAACCCAGGGACTGTGGGCAGGTGCAAGATTAGCCCATCAGGTATTATCCTAAATGGTCTTACACTTAACCTCTCAACCTTTAATGATCAAGCACTGCCCGACAAGAAAAGACCTCTCCCTCGGCTACAAGGAATAGTGCCGCACTCTCTACTCACATGGATCCCGAGAATTAAAACCTTTTGCAAATCTTTTGAAACTGTACATATACATATATATATATATATATATATATATATTAATTTTGCAAAACAAAATTCCAATGATTGAAATCAACTACTGGCAGGTTGGTTTCCATCAGAGAGAGTGCATTCCCGATCATTACCATTGTCTAACAAAGGGGCTGATCCTGTCACTATGATCACTCTCTCAAATGAATTCTCAGACTGCCCCAACATGTCCAGGTTTTGACCCCCACTAAGGATCTCACTAATTGACATATCAAAGATAGCCCGATCTAACACCTAGTGAAGTGCCACAATCGAGACCAGGGGTCAGGTGTAACTTTCTAGTTTTGCCCATCTGTCTCCAGGGTCTAGGGCAATACTGGAAATCTGGTCCGGTTCAAGGGTTCAAGCAACCCTATACTGCATGTCCCTTGGGTCACTGATGGCCGAGATAGGGTGGTAGGGTTATGCAACTAAAACAATTGGCTCCATGCACTCTATGTGATCTCCCACATTGACAGAGACAACTCGTAGTCTCCATCATTGAGAAAGGAGGGAAATCTTAGAGATGAAATGGAATGTAGATTAAAATCCATATATATGAAACGAACATGAATCAAATATGGTTGTGGACTGATGTTTGCTCTTTTATCAGAAAATGGCAAATGGATCATTTGCAAAATTGCTTGATGACAACAAGTTGAAGGGCCCAAACTATGCTGACTGGTATAGAAACCTTATGATGGTCCTAGCATCTGAAAAGATAGACAAAGTGGCAAAGAATCATGCCTCGGAGCGTCCAGGTGATAGGGCTTCTGTGGCCCAAAGGAGAGACTATCAGGAATGGGAGGAGAAAAACTCCCTTGCCCGGTGTTACATCATTGCCTCCTTGGACAACCCAATACAGAGGCAGTTCGATCAGATCGAACTTGCCAAGGACATATTGGACTGTCTCAGGACGATGTATGAAGAGTAGAATCGTTCTACTCGACAAAAGGTCTTGAAATAGTTCATGACCGCACAAATGACCAAGGGCCGACAAGTTCACGACCATTGTCTTCGGATGTTGGGATACTTCAATGAACTAGAGGCTCTTGGATCTGGGCTAGACCTTGTGACCTAGATAGATGCTATCCTTAATTCTTTGCTTCCTTCCTTTAATCTGTTCATTATGAACTATAACATGAACAAGCTAAATGTCAGCTTGCAAGAGCTCAGCAATATGTTGCAAAGAGCTGAAGAACTGAATATATAGGATGAGCCTATTGCTATGCTTGTTGAAGCTAGCAAGACAGGCAAGAGAAAGAGGAAGGCAAAGAATCCTCAGAAGAAAGCCACTAAGGGTAAGAAGCAGAAGAAAGACAAAGAATCGGATGCCTATCACTTCTGCAAGAAGACCGACCATTGGAAAATGAATTGTCCTACCTACCTGGAATCCAAGAAATGTAATTTCGAAACTTGTGTTATAGAAACCAATTTATTGGAAGCTTCTGCGTCCTAGTGTATTGACTTTGGGGCTTCAACTCATGCGTGTAATTCACTGTAGGGGTTCAAGGTAAGCAGAAGGCTGAGTGAAGGAGAGGGTTATTCTGTCTTCTTTAGTAATACGATTACTATTAAAAGAAATAACAGATTCATCGCATACGGGGAACTGGAGAACGGTCTCTATGTTCTACATCCTTCTCTAGAAACTAACATAACCGAAACTATGTCGGCTGAAATCCACAAGAAAAGAGCCCGTGATACAGTTAATCCCACGTGTCTGTGGCATTACCGACTTGGCCACATCGATGTTGACCGAATCACAAGGTTGGTAAAGGATGGTCCTTTGGATTTTCTAACTGTAGAAGATCTTCCCACCTATGAGCCTTGCCTACAATGCAAGATGATGAAACGGCCATTTAACGGTAAGCCTAAAAGTTGTACAGGCACACTTGACCTAATACATACTGATGTATGTGATTCCCTGAGTGCTAGGACACGAAATCAATATGTGTATTTCGTCACCTTCACAGATGATTTTTCACGATATGGTTACGTGAACCTAATGAGACACAAGTCTGAACCCTTTGAAAAGTTCAAAGAATTTAGACAAGAGGTCGAGAAACAGTTAGAGAGTGAAATTAAAGCCCTTCGATCAGATTGAGGTGGCGAGTATCTCTCTGACGAATTCAGGGACTACTTAAAGGACAATGGGATAGTATCACAATTAGCTCCTCCTGCTACACCACAACTTAACGGTGTTTCAGAGAGGAGGACTAGGATCTTATTGGATATGGTCCAGTCGCTTCTCATACACTCAGAGTTACCCACATCCTTTTGGGGTTACGCATTAGAGACTGCGATTTATGTGCTAAATCAGGTTCCAACCAAATCGGTTCCGAATACTCCATATGAACTTTGGACTGGAAAGAAACCAAGTGTCAGACACTAGAAGATTCGGGGTTGTCCAGCACACATTAAAAGAACGAGTGCAGACAAGTTGGATCCAAGACCAGTCGTTGTCTATTTGTAGGCTACCCAAAAGGCTCTATAGTTTACATTTTCTATGACCCAAGTGAGTAGAAAGTGTTCTACAGTCAAAATGCACAATTCTTGGAAACCGATTACATCCTGGACACCCATCGTCATGAAGTTGTTCTTGCTGAGGAGAGCTCAGTAGAAGTGGAAGATGTCCCACAAGTTCCAGGTAGTGATCAACCTAGAAGATCCACTCGGGTATCCAGGCCACTAGTCCTTTATGGTTATGACCAAGATAATTACCTGGTGGAAACCTTGACTAGTGAGGAGGATACCGTAACTTACACTGAAGCTATGTTGGACATAGATTCCCAGAAGTGGGTGGAGGCCATGAGGGGAGAGATGGACTCAATGGAGACCAATGGAGTCTGGACTCTAGTAGATCCATCCGGGGTAAAATGGACTCAATGGAGACCAATGGAGTCTGGACTCTAGTAGATCCATCCGGGGTAAAAGCAATCGGTTGCAAATGGATTTACAAGAGGAAGAAGGGTCCCGATGGTAGGGTTGAGACTTTCAAAGCTCATCTGGTGGCGAAAGGGTACACTCAGAAAGAGGGCATCAATTATGAGAAAACCTTTTTGCCTATGGCCATGCTTAAATCCATTAGGATCCTGCTGGCTGTAGCAGCATACCATGATTATGAGATTTGGCAGATGGATGTCAAAACTGCATTCCTGAATGGAGATCTTATTGAAGATATCAATATCTAGCAGCCACAAGGCTTCATTGCTGCAGGTCAAGAAAAAATGGTATGTAAACTTAATAGATCCATTTATGGACTTAAGCAAGCTTCTAGAATTTGGAACATCCATTTTGACTTTGTTGTCAAATCATTTGACTTCGAGCAGAATCCAGATGAACCCTGTGTCTACAGGAAGTACAGTGGAGATAAGGTTACCTTCTTTGTTCTATATGTAGATGACATTCTACTCATTGGGAATGATGTAGGAATGTTAACTACGGTGAAAGTATGGCTTTCACAACAATTCTCCTTGAAAGATCTTGGAGAAGCCTCCATGAAAGTATGACATTCTACTCATTGGAGAAGCCTTCTACAGTAGGGAGCATCATGTATGCCATGCTCTACACTTGTCCCGACATTGCTCAAGCAGTGAGTGTACTAAGCAGATTTTAGGCCAACCTAGTGTAGGAGCATTGACAAAGAGTTTTTTTTAGTATTCGACAGCAGCTCACTACAAATCCAAGGGTATACAGATGCCGATTTCTAGTCAGATCCAGATAATAGAAAGTCTACATCTGGATATGTTTTCACGATAGGATCATGTGTTGTTTCTTGAGTGTCAGTAAACAGGCGTCTTGAGTTGCAAATTAATAGTCCAGAACCCATGTCGTACGCATTTCCGTAAGTGAGGCTGCCTTATGAATGAAGGTGTTCATTCCTGAATTTGGAATTCAGCACATCACCCATTCTACTATTGTATGACTGTAGACAGTTTTTGTAGGCCCTTAGCTTCAATCTGATTTGATGTACTTTTGTTATTTAGTGGAAATAAATAAAGTGCATGTTTGATTCATGTTGTTTGGTTTAATTCTGTGTAAAACTCTAAAACTGGACATTTATAGAGATTCATGTTAGTTTTAAATGTTCACAGCCGTTGGATAAGTCTGGGGAGATTTATCCTGCCAAAGCTGATGCTGGTGTGCCACCAAGTGTTGGGATGGCCTGTCTCAGCCATCAGGGTAATACCTGAGGCACGAGCAGTATGGGATTACTTGAATCCTTGAACTGGACCAGATTTCCAATATTTCCCTGGACCTTGGAGATAGATGGGCAAAACTGGAAAGTTACACTTGACCCCTAGACTCGATTATGACATTTCACTAGGTGTTGGATCAGGCTGCCTTTGATATGCCAATCAGTGAGATCCTTAGCGGGGATCAAAACCTGGGTATGTTGGGGCAGTTTGAGGATTCATCTGAGTGGGTGATCATAGTGACAGAATCAGCCACTTTGTCGGACAAAGGGTAATGATCGGGAATGCACTCTCTCTGATGGAAACCAAACTGCCGGCAGTTGATTTCAATCGTTGGAATTTTGTTTTGCAAAATTAATATATTTATATATATGTACGGTTTCAAATTGTTTGCAAATGGTTTTAATTCTCGGGATCCATGTGAGAGGATAGTGCGGCACTGTTCCTTGCAACCGAGGGAGAGGTCCTCTCTTGTCAGGCAGTGCTTGATCATTAAGGGCTGAGAGGTTAAGTGTAAGACCATTGAGGATAATACCTGATGGGCTAATCTTGCACCTGCCCACAGTCCCTGGGTTTTTTATAAGATGGCTTGGCCCAGGGACCACTTAATGTAAGTGTTGGGCCCATAGGGTCCATATGATGGACTCAAGGGGTTCATTGAGTTTTTCAGTGAATTCGGCTGGGCCTTGTATTAAAGGCTGGGCCGAACCCATGTGGCTGGTGTGTAGATCAATGCTTGGGTCCCACGCCATACAAAGAAACCCAACTAGGCAGCAGATTGGAAAGTAATTAGACACTGAACACTTAATGGGCCAGAAGCCCATTTCAAGGTGGGCTGATATGATCACCCATCCTTGGGGCAAATCCGAGATTAATGTTAGTAAAAGGATTGGGCCTTTAGCCTTATCCACTCTTGGAGACCAAATTCAAATTAGATTTGAATCTGGTAACCTTCTGATAAGATCAGGAGTAAGCTAACTTTATCTACAGATAGGATTAAGATTATCCCCTATCCAAATACTGATTTGGATTGGGATAACTCCTAATTAGGAGGATTCTTAATCAAGAAGAAAGGAGGAGAAACCCTAACCAAGAAGGAGAGAAATACAACAGATTTCGAATCAAGAAAAATCGCAAGAAAGGTTCCTGCGAATTGAGATCAGATCTCATACTCCAGAAAAAGAAAAAAAGGCAGTTCAGCCTTTTTTCCTTTAGAGTTCTCCTCCTGCAGCCGCCATTTCCTTTGCAAGATTGGATCTTTGCAGAAAAGAAAGTCAAGAAATCTGTTCTTGACATCAGTCTTGCAAGAAAGACTGAAATAGATTCAGTGTTTAGTGCTTCCAGAGGATACTTGCGAAGGATCCAGTGTGTAGGACGCACCCTGCTGGTTCTGTTCCATCCACAACTGTGTCATCTTTAGCAGGAACGGATCTTGGAGCATTCTTTGGGCGTGAACACCAACTTTGGGAGATAGTGCTTCTCCGGATCAGGTATATTCCTCCCATTTGTCTTTTGGTACAGATCTGGTTTGATTATGGTTCAAGTAGGATCCTTGACTATTGTATTCTAAATTTAGGAAATATGATTCCCAATTGGGAGAAGGTAGGAAAATTTTTGAAATTCGCCCACCCATTCCACAACCTTTATGGCGTCCATTAGATGGATCCTACCATTCTTTCAATGACAACGCTGGACCTATGGGAGGATGATCTTAAGAGGTAGCATCAGTGGAGAATGTGGTAGACCCATTGACTAAGACACTAACACAGAAAGTGTTTATGAAACACGTGGAAAGCATGGCACTCCGGCTTGTACCGGATTGGACCTAAGTGCAAATAGGAGTTGTTAGACAGTTTTGTATGCCCTTAGCTTCAATCATAATGATGTACTTTATGATTTTATTGTAAATGAATAAAAGTGCATATTTGATTCATGTTCCCTTGGTATGTTTCTATGTAATACCCTTAAACTGGACACTTAATGAGACTCGTGTTAGTTTAGAATATTCACAGCCAGTGGGTCGGTTTGAGGAGACGTATCCTGACAAGGTTGACACTGTGGTGCCACCAAGTCGGTTGGGGTGGCCTGTCTCAGCTGTCAGGGTGAAACCCTAGGCATATACAGTGTAGGATTAATTGAATCTATGAACTGGACCAGATTTCCAGTATTGCCCTAGACCTTGGAGATTGATTGGCAAAACTGGAAAGTTACACCCGACCCATAGACTCGAGTATGATACCGCACTAGGTGTCGGATTGGGCTGTCTTTGATATACCAATCTGTGAGATCCTTAGCGGGGGTCAAAACTTGGGTATATTGGGACAGTCTGAGAATTCATTTGAGTGGGTGATTATAGTGACAGGATCAGCCCCTTTGTTGGACAAACGTAATGATCTGGGATGCATTCTCACTGATGGAAACCAAGATTGCCGGCAGCCAATTTCAATCGTTGAGATTTGTTTTAAAAAATATATTTTATATGAGATATAAAAGTATATATATTATGGTTTCTAAAATGTTTGCAAGAATATTTTAATTCCCGAGATCCATATAAGCAGAGAGTGCAACACTATTCCTTGCAGCCGAGGGAGATTTCTCTCTTGTCGGGCTATGTATGATCATTATGGGCTGAGAGGTTACGTGTAAGACCATTGAGAATAAAACCTGATGGGCTAATCTTGCATCTACCCACAGTCCCTGGGTGTTACAAGGTGGCTTGGCCCAGGGACCACTTTGGGTAAGTATTGGGCCCATAGAGCCTATTTGATGGGTTTTAGGGGGTGCACTGTCCATAACAGTGTATTCGACCAGGCCTTGTAACAAAGGCTAGGCCAAACCCATGTGGCTGATGTGTAGATCAATGCTTAGGTCCCACGCCATACAAGGAAGCCAAACTGGGCAGCAGTTAGGAAGGTTATGTGAGCACATAAGCTTAATGGGCCTAAAGCCCATTTCAAACTGGGCTATTTAATTAGTTAACTATGGGGCGAATTCTGAGATGGATTAGCTGATAGGATAGGATCTTGACCCTACCCACTCAGAGAGTTCAGATCTAAATGTGATTCAGATTTAGAAACCTCCTAATGAGATTATGAGAAATCTGATCTAATCTTCAGATAAGATAAGGGTTTATCCTTATCACCTAAAGAGAAAGCTGATCCAAATATGGTTTGGATAAGCAGCTCCAGATTGGATTAGGAGCTAATCTTTTAGGCTAACAAAAGAAGGAGGGGGCAGCAGCATTGACTATGATTCATTCAGGTCTTCTTTTGTGCTGAAATCAAAAGAAGGAAGAATTAAGCATCCCTGTAGAATTCTTTCTTGCCGCATCCCTGTTCTTGCCGCCCTGTTTGCCAGTTCGATCTCTAGTTGTGGGAGAAGTCAAGATTCGATCTTGACATTAGTTCTTTGAGAAAGAATTGATAGGAAGTTGTGCTCATGTGCCATCCTGCTGATTCTTATGAAGGACAGAGTTCTTGGAGAAGAACATTGCTGATTCTGCTCCATCTTGCACTGCGCCATCTTTAGTGGGAGCAATCTTTGGATCCTTCCTTGGGCGTGAACGCCTTCGTTGGGGGATACTATTTCTCTGGTATAATCCTCTCATACTCATTTTTGGTTAAGATCTGATTTAGTTTATGGTTCAAGAATGATCCTAGAAAATATGATTTTCCAAATAGGGAATGCGATTCCCAGTTGAAGGACAGAGAAAATTTTTGAAATTCGCCCCCTTATTCCGCAATCTTTGGGTGTCCATACGATGGACCTTTCATCCCTTCACATTTAAAACTAACATGTGTCTCATTAAGTAGGATATCGTCCACGTACAACACCAAAAAGGTGATCTTTTCTCCACTATACTTCGTAGAAACACAGGGCTCATCCGGATTCTATTCAAAGTTAAACGTTTTGATGGCTAGAAGCTTGCTTAAGTCCATATATGGAACTATTAAGTTTACAAACCCTGTGTTCCTAACTAGTAGCTATGAAGCCTTGCGGCTGCTGCATGCAGATATCTTCACTAAGATCTCCATTCAGGAATGCGGTTTTGACATCCATCTGCCAAATCTCGTAATCATGGTATGCTGCTATAGCTAGCAGGATCCTAATGGATTTAAGAATGGCCATGGGCAAAAAGGTTTCCTCATAATCGATGACTTCTTTCTGAGTATACCCTTTTGCAAACAAATGAGCTTTGTAGGTCTCAATCCTACCATTGGGGCCCCTATTCTTCTTGTAGATACATTTGCAACCAATCGCTTTTACCCCGGAGAGCGGATCTACTAGAGTCCAGACCCTATTGGTCTCCATCGAGTCCATCTCAGCTCTCATGGCCTCCACCCACTTCTGGGAATCTATGTCTAACATAGCTTCTGCATAAGTTACAGGATCCTCCTCACCAGTCAAGGCTTACCAGGTAACTATCCTAGTCATAACCATATTGGACTAGTGGTCTGGATACCCGAGTGGATCTTCTAAGTTGGTCACTACCTGGAACTTGTAGGACATCTCCCACTGCTCATGAGCTCTCCTCATCAAGAACTATTTCTTGACAATGGGTGTCCAGGAAGTATTCGGTTTCTTAGAATTGGGCGTTTCGACTATAGAACACTTTCTACTCACTTGGTTCATAGAATAGATAACCCACTGAATCTTTGGGTAGCCTATAAATAAGCAACGACTGGTTTTAGACTCCAACTTGTCCGCACTCGTTCTTTTAACGTGTGCAGGACAACCCCAAATCTTCTAGTGTCTTACACTTGGCTTCCTTCCGATCCATAGTTCATATGGAGTTTTCGGAACCGATTTGGTTGGAACCCGATTCAACACGTAGATAGCAGTCTCTAATGCATATCTCCAAAAGGATGTGGGTAATTCTGAGCATACAAGAGTTGAGGTGTAGCAGGAGGAGATAATTGTGACACTATCCCATTGACCTTTAAGTATTCCTTGAATTCATCAGAGAGATACTTGCCACTTCGATCCGATCGAAGGGCCTTAATTTCTCTACCTAACTGTTTCTCGATTTCCTGTTTGAACTCTTTGAACTTTTCAAGGGATTCAGACTTGTGTCTCATTAGGTACACGTAACCATATCGTGAAAAATCATCTGTAAAGGTGATGAAATACATGTGTTGATTCTATGTCCTAACACTCAGGGGACCACATACATCAGTATGTATTAAGTCAAGTGTGCCTGCAAATCTTTCAAGCTTACCGTCAAATGGCCGCTTACTCATCTTACCTTGGAGGCAAGGCTCGCAAGTGGGAAGATTTTCTATGGTTAAAAAATCCAAAGGACTATCTTTTACCAGACTTGTGATTCGGTGTCGACCGATATTGCTTAGTCGGTAATGCCAGAGGCATGTGGGATTTACTGTATCATGCTTTTCTTGGGATTTTTGATCGATGTAGTTTTAGTTAAGTTCGTTTCCAGAGAAGGATGTAAAACATAAAGACCATTCTCTAGTTCCCCGCATGCGATGAATTTGTTATTCCATTTAACAGTAATCATATTACTAAAATAATCAGTATATCCATCAGCACACAGTTTAGAAATATTGCTAAGTCGGTAATGCCAGAGGCATGTGGATTTACTGTATCATGCTTTTCTTGGGATTTTTGATCGACGTAGTTTCAGTTAAGTTCGTTTCCAGAGAAGGATGTAAAACATAAAGACCATTCTCTAGTTCCCCGCATGCGATGAATTTGTTATTCCGTTTAACAATAATCATATTACTAAAATAATCAGTATATCCATCAGCACACAGTTTAGAAATAGAAATTAAATTTCTTCTCAAGTTCTGTACATAAAGACAATCTTTAAGTATAAGGACTCCTTCTCTAAAGACTAATTCTACGATTCCTATTGCCGCAACTACAACACTTGCAGTCATTCAAAAGAAAAGTGTCACTTTGCCTTCACTCAATCTTCTGCTAACTTTGAACCCCTATAGTGTGTTACATGCATGACTTGAAGCCCCGGAGTCAATACACCAGGACACTGAAGTAACTAACATATTAGTTTCTATGACACAAGTTTTGATGTTACCTTTCTTAGATTCCAGGTAGGCAGGATAGTTCCTCTTCCAGTGGCCGGTCTGCTTGCAAAAGTCACAGACATCAAATGCCTTGTTCTTCTTCTACTTCTTAGGCTTGGCAGCTTTCTTCTGGGGGCTTCTTTGCCTTTCTCTTTTTCTTGCCCGATTGGTTAGCTTCAACAAGCATAACCACAGGCTCTCCTTCTTGAGTAGATCATCGGCCCTCTGCAATGTATTGCTGAGTTCCTAGATGCTGACATTCAGCTTATTCATGTTGTAGTTCATTGTGAATGCATTGAAGGAAGAGGGCAAAGAATTCAAGATGGCATCCACTTGCATGCCAAGATCTAGCCCAGATCCAAGGGCTTCGATTTTGTTAATGTAGCCCATCATCCGAAGACAATGGTCATGAAATTTCTGCCCTTTGGACATCTACACGGTCATGAACAGTTTCAGGACCTTCTATCGAGTAGAACGGTTCTGCTCTTCATACATTGTCTTTAGACTGTCCAATATGTCCTTGGCTAGTTCGATCTGATCGAACTGCCTTTATATTGAGTTGTCCAGTGAGGCAATGAGAAAGCAACGGGCTAAGGAGTTCTTATCCTCCCAATCTTGGTAGTCCCTCCTACAGGCCTCAGAAGCCGTATCACCTGGATGCTCTGGGGTAGGATTTTTCACCACCTTATCTAACTTTTTGGAAGTTAGTATCAGCATAAGATTTTTGTACCAGTCGACATAGTTTGGGCCCTTAAACTTGTTATCGTCTAGAAGCTTTGTGAATTGATTGTTTTCCATTTTCTAATAAAACAACAAAGACGTTAGTCCACAACCTTAGATTGATTCATGTTATCTACATAGATATGGTTTTTAATCTATGTTCCATTCCCATTTATTCATCTTTGAGATTTCCCTTCTTTCTCAATGACGGAGACGGCAAAATGTCTCTGGAAATGTGGGAAACCACATAGGGTGCATGAAGCCAATTGTTTCAGCTGCAAAGCCCCACCACCTTTCTGTGATGAATCATATCCACTCATCGCATGAATTTCCCTTTGGCCTTTGTCAGACAAGGTTCAAAGCCGTTTTCAGGTAAACCTTTCTGTCCAATGAGTGCTCACCCATCATATTCAGGTTATGCCAAGGTACTGTGAGAGAGTTCCCATTTTCTAGTGAAGCCCCTCCCTCATCGGTCTATGACACCCCTATCATCTTATGAAACACTCTGACAGATCCAATAGAAAATGGATAGCCCAATTTTATGGTGTGTTTCCTCATTACTGAAGGACCCATCATTGTGCTAATGACAGAAGGCTTTTAGAGAGTCCATCATATGGATCTCCCTATCACATGCACTCATATTTGCTAGAGGGAACAAAAATTACTCCCTATTTCTAATTTTAGGTCAAACCAGAGTGGCTCCCACTGACTTTCATAAAGTTAGATTTCTGGTAGGCCTTAATCGGCTAAGGTTTCCGCACGCATCCCTTTTCAGGGTTGTGAGGCCCACCAAATAAGGAGGGGTCATCCAATGACCTTAAGGGACACCATGGCAATGATGTGCATTCATCCATGGTGTGCGCAAGAGCCATTAACGAGTCATCATGGGCCAAGTGCTTATGGCCCATGGTCGTAGCACATCAAACAATCCAAACATCACATGTAAAGAAGGAATTGATCCAATCAATTAACTGCTGTAAAGCCTATTGAACAGCCCATTTAAAATCCATAACATTAACATTTAATGTCGACTAGGTATATGGGCTAAATTGCAGTTAGCAGTTCGGCCCATACAACTTTTCTCACGAGAATGGGCTTTTGCAGTTTTAACCATTTAAAACTAGGCTTTATAGGTGGGCCGAATTAATCCCTGTAATTGATCATCAGATTTGGAACAGCAAGTGAGACAAAATTGGACTGAAAAACAGTCCCCTTCAAACCCTAGATTCGGTCCAAACAGTTTTGGTCCAATCTAGTCCAAAATTGTCTGAAACTGATTCTCAATTCAAGAGTTCATTCATGAAAGATATGAAATTAACAATTTTAATTTTAGACAATCACAAATCAAATATGGATTGTTCACGCCACCTGCAAAACAGAGGTTAATCACTAGGGTTGCAGTTTCACAAACTACAAATCGCAGAAAGCAAATTCTCGATCTACAAATCTCCAGCGCTGCCATCTTCTTCCTTCTTCTTCAATCAAGAAAATAAAAATACAGAAATCCTATTTCTATTAATTAATTACATTCTTGATCAAATCCTATACATTCAGTCTAGAAAATTAAATAAAATTATTTATAGACCAAATTTGAATAAAATAAATGAATAAAAAGGAAAAAGGGTGCACAGACCATCTGTGCCAAATCTGCACTATGATTTTTAGGTTCAAACAGTCCATTAAATCAAAATAAATAAAGAACAGTTCAAAATAAATTTTGGATTTAACAAAAATTAATTTCAGATCAATCGTCCTTAACAAGAAATAGTTTCTTGAAATAAAGAAAACAGTCCACGCAAATCTTGGCAAAACATCTTCTGTCCATCTGCGCAGGTTCAGATCTGATTTTCTTTTGGTTCAAGATTCGAACCTGTGGCTCTGATATCACTAAAAAAATGGTAAGATCCATCTAATGGACGCCATAAAGATTGTGGAATGGGTGGGCGAATTTCAAAAAATTTCCTACCTTCTTTCAACTGGGAATCGTATTCCCTAAATTTAGAATACAATATTCAATGATCCTACTTGAACCATAATCGAACTAGATCTGAACCAAAAGGGAAGGGAGGAATTATACCTGATCTAGAGAAGCAGTATCTCCCAAAGTTGGTGTTTACGCCCAAAGAGGACACCAAGATCCACTCCTGCTGAAGATGACATAGTTGTATGTGGAACGGAACCAAGAGAGTGCATCCTACACACTGGATCCTTCGCAAGAATCCTCTAAAAACTCTGAGCACCAAATCTTTTTCAGTCTTTTCTACAAAGTTGATGTCAAGAACTAATTTCTTGATTTCTTTTTTCTTCAAAGATCGAATCTTGTCAGAAAGAATGGCAGCGGCTGGAGGAGAACTCTGAAGGGATAGGATATCCATCACATGGATGCCCAAAGATTGCAGAATAAGGGGGAAAATTTCAAAAAAAAATTCTCTCCCTTCAACTTGGAATCGAATTCCCTATTTAGAAAATCATATTTTCAAGGACCACTCTCGAACCATAAACTGAACCAGATCTGAACCAAAAGGAGTAGGGAGGGATAATACCTGATACAGAGAAGTAGTATCTCCTAATGGAGGTTTCACGCCCAAGGAAGGATCCAAAATCTGCTCCCACTGAAGATGGCGCAGTGCAGGGTGGAGCAGAATCAGCAGTGTTCTTCCAAAAGAACTTGACCCTTCTCAAGAATCACCTGGACGGCTTGTGAATACAACTCCCACCAATCTTTTCTCCAAAAGATTGGTATCAAGATCCAATCTTGATTTCTCCCAAGAACTGGAGATCGAACTGTTGTAGGTGGCGGCTGCAGGAAGGAGGCGACAAGAGAGTATTTTCAGGGTGCAGATTCTCTTTTCTTGTGATTTCAACTCTGAAGACAAGAATGTGTATTGCTTGCATGTCTAAAGGCCGCCGCCCCCTCTTTCTTTTATAGACTTAAAAGGGATCAGCTCATAATCCCATTAGGAGTTGCTAACCCAAATCATATTTGGATTAGAAGTCCCTTTAACTGATAAGGGATAACCCTTATCTTATTTGCAGATTAGACCAGCCATCTCCAAATCTAATTAGGGGTTTCTAGATCTAAATAAGATTTAGATCTTGGACTCTCTAAGTGGATAGGGTGTGGGACCAATCCTATCAGCTAATCCATCTCAGAATTCGCCCCTAAAGTGACTAATCAAATTAGCCCAGTTCGAAAGGTTATGTATTCATTTAGCCTTCCAAACTGCTGACCAGTTGGGCTTCCTTGTATGGCGTGGGACCCAAACATTGATCTACACATCAGCCACATGGGTTCAACCCAACATTTGTTACAAGGCCTAGCTGAATATACTGTTATGGACAGTGCACCACCTGAAACCCATCAGATGGGCTCTATGGGCCCAACACTTACCCTAAGTGGTCCCTAGGCCAAGCCACCTTGTAAGACCCAGGGACTGTGGGTAGATGCAAGATTAGCCCATCAGGTATTATCCACAATGGTCTTACACTTAACCTCTCAGCCCATAATGATCATACACTGCCTGACAAGAGAGGACCTCTCCCTCGGCTGCAAGGAATAGTGTTGCACTCTCTCTTGTATGGATCTTGTGAATTAAAACCTTCTGCAAATCAATTCGAAACCATAATTTATATACTTTTATATCTCATATAAAATATATTTTGCAAAAAAAATCTCGACGATTGAAATCGGTTGTCGGCAGTCTTGGTTTCCATTAGCGAGAGTGCATCCCCGATCATTACCTTTGTCCGACAAAGGGGCTGATCCTGTCACTATGATCACCCACTCAGATGAATTCTCAAACTGTCCCAACATACACAGGTTTTGACCCCCGCTAAGGATCTCACTGATTGGTACATCAAAGACAGCCCAATCTGACACCTAGTGCAGTATCATAATCGAGTCTAGGGGTCAGGTGTAACTTTCTAGTTTTGCCCATCAATCTCCAAGGTCCAGGGAAATATTGGAAATCTAGTCCAGTTCAAAGATTCAATTAATCCTACACTGTATGTGCCTAGGGTCTCACCCCGATAGCTGAGACAAGCCACCCCAACCGACTTGGTGGCACCACAGTGTCAGCCTTGTCAGGATAGGTCTCCCTAGACCGACCCACTGGCTGTGAACATTCTAAACTAACACGAGTCTCATTAAGTGTCCAGTTTAAGGCTATTACATAGAAACATACCAAGGGAACATGAATCAAATATGCACTTTTATTCATTTACAATAAACTCATAAAGTACATCATTTTGATTGAAGCTAAGGGCATACCAAACTGTCTAACAAACTCCTGGGACGAAGATGGCTGAATAGCTTCTCTTCTTTCTGGAGTGTCTATGAGATCCAATCTCAATTCGTAGGATGCTTTCTTGCAAAAAACCCTAGGTTCAAAATCTGATTTTTTGTTCTCTCGTAGGGTTTCTCCTCTTTTCTTCTTGATTAAGAAACCTCCTAATTAGGAGTCATCCCAATCCAAATTAGTATTTGGATAGGGGATAATCTTAATCCTATCTGCAAATTAAGTTAGATTACTCCTGATCTTATCAAGAGGTTACCAGATTCAAATCTGATTTGAATTTGGTCTCCCAAAGTGGATAAGGTTAGAGGCCCAATCCTTCTACTAACTTTAATCCCAGATTCGCCCCATAGATGGGTGATCATATCCACCCAGCTCGAAATGGGCTTTTGGCCCATTAAGTGTTCAGTGCTTAACTATTTTCCAATCTACTATCTAGTTGGGCTTCTTTGTATGGCGTGGGACCCAAGCATTGATCTACACACCAGCCACATGGGTTTGGCCCAACATTTATCACAAGGCCCAGCCAAATTCACTAAAAAAACTCTGTGAACCCCTGAGCCCATCACATGGACCCTATGGGCCCAACACTTACATTAAGTGGTCCCTGGGCCAAGCCATCTTATAAAAACCCAGGGACTGTGGGCAGGTCAGGTACTATCCTAAATGGTCTTACACTTAACTTCTCAGCCCTTAATGATCAAGCACTGCCCGACGAGAGAGGACCTCTCTCTCGGTTGCAAGGAACAATGCTGCACCTCTGCTCACATGGATCCCAGGAATTAAAACCATTTGCAAACAATTTGAAACCATACAAATATTTATATGTATATTAATTTTGCAAAACAAAATTCCAACAATTGAAATCAATTATCGGCAGTTTGGTTTCCATCAGAGAGAGTGCATTCCCGATCATTACCTTTGTCCGACAAAGGGGCTGATCCTATAACTATGATCACCCACTCAGATGAATTCTCAGACTGTCCCAACATGCCTATGTTTTGATCCATGCTAAGGATCTCACTGATTGGCATATCAAAGACAGCTTGATCCGACACCTAGTAAAGTATCATAATCAATTCTAGGGGTCAGGTGTAACTTTCCAGTTTTGCCCATTTATCTCCAAGGTACAGGGCAACACTAAAAATCTGGTCCGGTTCAAGGATTCGAGTAATCCCATACTGCATGTGCCTTAATTCTTACCCTGGTGGCCGGGATAGAACATCCCAACACTTGGCAGCACACCAGTATTAGCCTTGGCAGGATAAATCTCCGCAGACTATGAACATTTAAAACTAACACGTATCTCATTAAATGTCTAGTTTTAGGGTCTTACATAGAATTATACCAAACAACATGAATCAAACATGCACTTTATTTATTTACAATAAATATCAAAAGTACATCAAATCGGATTGAAGCTAAGGGCATACACAACTGTCTAACAAGAAGATCTTCCAACCTGTGAACCATGCCTTCTGGGTAAAATGACGAAACAGCCATTCTCTAGTAAGCCTGAAAGATCGATAGGCATGTTTGACTTATTACATACTGATGTTTGTGGTCCCATGAATGTCAGGACACGTAACCAGCATGTTTATTTCATAACATTTACCGATGATCACTCATGGTATGGTTACGTGTACCTAATGAGATACAAGTTTGAATCATTTGAAAAGTTCAAAGAGTTCTGGCAAGAGGTCGAGAAACAATTGGGGAGACACATTAAGGCCATTCATTCAGATTGAGGAGACGAATATCTCTCTAACAAATTCAATGACTACTTAAAGGACAATGGGATAGTATCACAACTTGCTCCTCCTATTACACTATAGTTAAACGGTGTGTTAGAGAGGAGGAACCGGACTTTATTGGATGTGGTCCAATCACTTCTCTTCCACTCAGAATTACCTACATCCTTTCAGGGACATGCATTAGAGACTGCAATAAATGTGCTGAACCGGTTTTGAACCAAATCCATTTCGAAGACACCTTATGAACTTTGGAGTCTAAGACTAGTCGTTGCCTATTTCTAGGTTACCCCAAAGGCTTTGTTGGGTATTTATTCTATGACCCAGGATAGTAGAATGTGTTTTGTAGTCAAAATGTCCATTTCTTGGAGGAAGATTACATGCTGAACAATCATCGTCCGAAATTTGTTCTTGATGAGGAGAGCTCAGGGGTAGTGGGAGATGTCCTACAAGCTCTAGTTAATAACTAACCAAGGAGATCTACCTAGGTATCCAGGCCTCCAATTCATTACGATTATGACCAAGAAAATTACTTGGTGGAAGTCACGACCAGTGAAGAGGATCCCGTAACTTATACTGAAGCTATGTTAGACATAGATTCCTTAATGTGGGTAACTGCCATGAGAGCTAAGATGGATTCAATGGAGGCCAATGGAGTCTAGACTCTAGTAGATCCGTCCTTTGGGGTAAAGGCAATTGATTCCAAATGGATTTATAAGAGGAAGAAGGGCCCCAATGGTAAGATTGAGACCTACAAGACTCGTCTTGTGGCGAAAGGGTACACTTAGAAAGAGGGAATTGACTACGAGGAAACTTTTTCACCCATGGCCATGCTTAAATCCATTAGGATCCTACTAGCTATAGCAACATACCATAACTACAAGATTTGGAAAATGGATGTCAAAACTGCATTCCTAAATTAAGATCTTACTGAAGATATATATATGCAGCAACCGCAAGGTTTCATAGCTATAGGTCAGGAACACATGGTATGTAAACTTAGTCGATCCATATATGGACTTAAGCAACCTTTTAGGAGTTGGAACATCCGGTTTGACTCCAACACTAAACAGATTGACTTTGAGTAGAATCTAGATAAGCCCTATGTTTACAAGAAAACTAGTGAGGATAAGGTTACGTTCTTGGTTCTGTATGTAGAGGACATTCTACTCTTTGGGAATATTGTAGGAATGTTGACTACGGTGAAAGTATGGCTTTCATAGCAGTTTTCCATGAAAGATCTTGGAGAAGCCTCCTATATATTGGGTCTTTGACTCTATAGAGATAGATTGAAGAGGATAATAGGATTATCCTAGTCTGCTCACATTGACAAAATAGTCAAAAGATACAGTATAAAGAACCTCAAGAAATGAAATGTTCCTTTCAAGCATTGAGTCACTCTCTCTAAGGAAATGTCTCCCAAGACACCTGAGGAGATTGAGGGCATGAAGGAAGTTCCCTTTGCCTTTGTCATAGAGAGCATCATGTATTCCATGTTGTGCACTTGGTTAGACATTGCTCAAGCCATGAGTATGGTTCATAGCTACCAATCTAACCCAAGACAAAGGCATTGAACTGCTGTGAAAAACATATTGAAATACCTTCGAATGACAAAAGAGTTTTGTCTGGTATTCAATGGTAGTTCACTATAGATCCTTGGGTATATCAATGCTGATTTCCAGTCAGACCCAGATGATAAAAAGTCTACATCTTGATACATCATTATGATGGGGTTCTGTGCCGTTAGCTGGAAAAGCAACAAACAAGGGTGCACTACAGATTCCACAATTGAGGTCGAGTACATTGCCACAAGTGAAGCTACCAAGGAAGCCGTCTAGATGAAAAAGTTCATTCAGGAATTAGGAGTCGTCCATCTTGCACATCACCTATTCCACTGTTGTGTGACAACACTGGAGCCATTGCTCAGGCTAAGGAGCCACGAGCACATTCGAACTCAAAGCACATCGAGAGGAAGTACCACATACTACGGGAGATAGTTGGAAGAGGGGTCATCCAGACTCAGAAGGTAGCATCAGTGGAGAATGTGGTAGACCCATTGACTAAACCATTGACACAGAAAGTGTTTGAGAAACACATGGAAAATATGGGACTTCGGCTTATACCCCAATTGGTCCTAAGTGCAAGTGGAAGTTGTTAGACAATGTATGCCCTTAGCTCCAATCAGCATGATGTACATTATGACATTTATTGTAAATTAATAAAGTACATATTTGACTCATATTATTGTGGTGTGTTTCTGTGTAATACCCTTAAATTGGACACATATGAAACTCGTGTTATTTTAGAATCTTTACAGCCGTTGAATAGATCTAGGGAGATTTATCATGCCAAGGCTGACACTGATGTGCTGCCAAGTTGATTGTGGTGGCTTGTCCCAGTTGTCAGGGTAACCTGAGGTACATGTAGTGTGGGTTTTCTTGAAACCCTAAACTGGGCCAAATTCCAGTGTTGCTCTGGACCTTGGAGACAGATGGGCAAAACTAGAATGTTACACCTGACTCCTAGACTCAATTATGGTATTGCACTAAGTGTTGGATTGGGTTGTCTTTGATGTGCCAATCAATGAGATCCTTAGAAGGGGTCAAAACCTGGGTATCTTGGGACAATCCGATAATTCACCTGAGTGGGTGATTATAGTGACAGGATCAACCCTTTTGTGGAACAAAGTGAATGATCGGGGAAATACACTCTCTCTGATGGAAACCTAAACTGCCAACAATGGATTTCAAATGTGTTTGAAATTTAGTTTTGCAAAACATATTTATATAGAGATATACTTATATATTATGTTTTCAGAAATTGTTTGCAAATGGTTTTAATTCACGGGATCCATGTAAGTAGAGAGCGTAGCACTTTACCTTGCAGCCGAGGGAGAGGTCCTCTCTTGTCAGGCAGTATTTGATCATTAAGGGCTCAGAGGATAAGTGTAAGACTAATGAGGGTTATACCTAATGGGCTTATTGATAACTCTACATTTTGATGCCTAAAGGGCATCAATTCAGGGGTCTTTTCGGCCTTAGAATAGTCAAGATGTGCCATTTTTCCAATTAAATACAATGTTTTGGCCTCTAAGGGTCTCTGTGTAAATTCTGGGGAAAACTAAGAAGTTTTCATGGCTGAAATAAAGATTTTGGGAAGCTGGTGTGAAGTCCAATTGAGAGAGGGAGTGCTTTTGTGAAAAACTGAAAGCAGGAGGGCACCTCCTAGCTGCTAAACCTAGTTTCGCTCCCCTCCTACTGTATTAGCATGCTCCCCATGCCTTAGCAAACCCTAGGGTGCCTTTTAACCCATTCTTTTCTCTCTTAGTAAACCCTAGCCGCCCTTAGGTGTTTAATCTCCACCCTCCACATCTTTTAATCTCAACCACTCATTCTAGGGCACTCTTTTTGCAGCTTTTAAACCCTAGGGTGCCACCTAACTATTAATACTCACCATTCAGACCCTCACCACTAGATCTCAACCCTCCACTCCATCTTATATCTCAACCATCCACTCTAGGGTGCCACCCACTCTTCTAATCTCCACCTTTCAACCCTAGGCACCTCAATCTCCTCCATTTATTTTTGGGCAACCAAATCTCAGCCCTACATAATATTGGGCGCCCTCCCCTTCTATTCATAGCCTTAGGATCTCCCCAAAACAATCCTCACCCTCCATTAGAAACCTTAGGGCGCCCATAACTTTGCTAAAACCCAGTTGTTGCCGCCTTCTTTCTCTCTAATCCTAATTGTATCTACACTTCTCTATAAAAAGAACCCAAGGGCTCCTGAGAAAGGGTTGGATTCTGCCCCCAGGTAAGATGGAAGGCTGATCTTGAGAAATTCAAGGGTAGAGGAAGAGGATGCCTAGGTAAGAGGAGGGGTTCCTACTTGCAGTCCGCCAACACCATTGCTACCACCTCTGAAGTCGGATCCCAACCACTGTTCAAATTCTATATTTTTCTCAGTTTAATTAATTAATTTTTATATTTTTACACTTCCCACTTGTACTCTCTTGTCCGGATTGGAGTATGTATTAATTTTTCCCTCGCTTCCCTATGGATATGACCCGTTCTCATCATTCTATTATGTTTGTGATTGTTTGAGAATTGGAAAAAATTATAAATTGATGTACTTTATGAGTTTATTGTAAATGAATAAAAGTGCATATTTGATTCATGTTCCCTTGGTGTCTTTCTGTGTAATACCCTTAAACTGGACACTTATTGAGACTCGTGTTAGTTTAGAAAGTTCACAGCCAGTGGGTCGGTCTAGGGAGACCTATCCTCACAAGGCTGACACTGTGGTGCCATCAAGTTGGTTGAGGTGGCTTGTCTCAGCTACCAGGGTGAGACCACAGGCACATACAGTGTGGGATTAATTGAATCTTTGAACTGTACCAGATTTCCAGTATTGCCCTGGACCTTGGAGATTGATGGGCAAAACTGGAAAGTTACACCCGACCCCTAGACTCGATTATGAGACTGCACTAGGTGTCGGATCGGGGTGTCTTTGCTGTACCAATCAGTGAGATCCTTAGCGGGGGTCAAAACCTGGGTATGTTGGGAAAATCCAAGAATTCATCTGAGTGGGTGATCATAGTGACAGGATCAGCCCCTTTGTCGGACAAAGGTAATGATCGGGGATGCGCTCTCACTGTTGGAAACCAAGACTACCGGCAGCCAATTTCAACCGTTGAAATTTGTTTTGCAAAGTATATTTTATATGAGATATAAAAGTAATTATATTATGGTTTCTAAAATGTTTGCAAAAGGTTTTAATTCCTGGGATCCATATAAGTGGAGAGTGCAACACTGTTCCTTCAGCCGAGGGAGAGGTCATCTCTTGTCGGGCAGTGTATGATCATTAAGGGCTGAGAGGTTAAGTGTAAGACCATTGAGGATAATACCTGATGGGCTAATCTTGCATCTGCCCACAGTCCCTGGGTGTTACAAGGTGGCTTGGCCCAGGGACCACTTAGGGTAAGTGTTGGGCCCATAGAGCCCATTTGATGGGTTTCAGGGGGTGCACTGTCTTTAACAGTGTATTCGACCAGGCCTTGTAACAAAGGCTGGGCCGAACCCATGTGGTTGATGTGTAGATCAATGCTTGGGTCCCACGCCATACAAGGAAGCCCAACTGGGCAGCAGTTAGGAAGGTTGAGTGAGCACAAAAGCTTCATGGGCCTAAAGCCCATTTCGAACTGGGCTATTTATTTAGTTAAAGGGGCAAAATCTGAGATGGATTAGCAGATAGGATAGGGTCTTAATCCTATCCACTCAGAGAGTCCAGATCTGAATGTGATTCAGATCTAGAAACCTCCTAATGGGATTAGGATAAAGCTAATCTAATCTACAGATAAGATAAGGGTTTATCCTTATCACTAGAAGAGAAGGCTGATCCAAATATGATTTGGATAAGCACCTCCTAATGGGATTAGGAGCTGATCTTTTAAGTTAACAAAAAGAAGGAGGGGGCGACAGCCTTGAGAGAGACCAACAAGAAACACATCAGATCCTCCTTAGTGCTGAAATCAAGAAGAGAGAATTCTGCAGTCTGCGAATACTCTCTTGCCGCCTCCCTGCTCTTGTCGCCCTGTTTTCCAGTTCGATCTCCAACTGTGGGAGAAGTCAAGATTGGACCTTGACATCAGTTCTTTGAGAAAGGATTGAAAAGGAAGCTGTGCTCACGTTCCATTCTATTGTTTCTTGCGAAGGACAGAGTTCTTGGGGAAGAACACTGCTGATTCTGCTCCATCCTGCCCAACAGAGTTCCAGTTGAATGGAGAAGAAAATTTTTGAAATTCGCCCCTTATTCCACAATCTTTGGGCATCCATGTGATGGATCTCTCATTCCTTTCAGTGGTATCAGAGCCCAGGTTCAAATCTTGAACCATTCTGTTTCAGATCTGAACCTGCGCAATTAGGGAGAAGGCGTTCTACCCAACTTGCGCAGATTTGGTTTTTGGGAAATTTGTTCCCAAAACAAATGGGCAAATAATCTGAAATTAATTTTAAATAAATCTGGTTATTATTTAGAATTGTTCTTTATAATTTTCTTGATTTATGAGTTGTTCGTACAAGAGGAGATTGAATTCTTGGTTTGCGCAGGGAACTTGCGATTTTGCAATTCTTGATTTATTTTGGGTCTATAAATATTTTTTTTTTCTAGACTCAATGTATAGGTATTCGATCTGATGTAATTATTAATAGAAATAGGATTTCTATTTATTTTTATTTTGGATCGAAGTTGGCGGCGCAGAAAAGGAGATTTCGTAGAGAAGGAGATTTCGCAGATGAGAGAAATGATATCTGCAATTTATAGTTTGTGAAACTGCATTCTGTGATCTAACCTCTGTTTTGTTGGAAGGATTGTGCGAACAGCCCTGTTTGACTGATTCTTGTTTTTCCTTTTATCAGTATTTAATTTCAAATTATTTTCTTGAATTAAGGATTTAATTAAAAATCAAACCCTAGACCCATTCGAACCAAGATTGGTTCAAAACTATTTGGACCAATTCTAGTGTTTAATCAAGGCTGAAAGTCAGCCCTAATTTCCCACTAATGGGCCTAAGGATTGAAATTTAATTAAATGATTAATTTGGCCCAGCCTGTAAAGGCCCAGTTTTAAATAGTTAAAACTGCAAAAGCCCATTTTAAAGGATAAAGCTATATGGGCCGAACTGGGTAACACTAATTCAGCCCATATACCTAGATAATATTATTGGTTAATATTATGGAATTTTAACGGGCTTCCAACGGGCCTTACAGATAATTAATTGATTGGATCAATTTATCCCTGCATGTGATGTATGGATGTGTGATGTGCTGCGTACATGGGCCATAAGTACTTGGCCCATGCTCATTCGACAGTGGCTCTTACGCACACCATGGCTGAATGCATCATTGCCATGGCGTCCCTTTTGGTCATTGGATGACTTCCCTTAGTGGTGGGCCCCACACCTCATCAAGAGGTTACGTGCAAAACCCTAGCCGATTCAAGGCCCACCGAAATCTGGCTGTATGAAAGTCAGCGGGAGCCACTTTGGTTTGACCTAAATCAAAGTAGGGCGTAATTTTGTTCCCTCCAGCTAATATGAGTGCATGTGATAGGGAGATTCATATGATGAACTCTCTAAAGGCCTTCCATCATTAGCATGAGGATGTGTCCTTCAGTAATGAGGAAACGCACCAGAAAATGGGCTATCCATTTGCTGTTGGGCTTGTCTTAGTGTTTCATAAGATGATAGGGGCGTCATAGACCGATGTGGGAGGGGCTTTACCAGAAAATGGGAACTCTCTCACGGTACCTTGGCGTTCACGAATATGATGGGTAAGCCCTCACTGGACAGAAAGGTTTACCTGAAAACGGCTCTGAACCTTGTCTGACAGAGGCCAAAGGGAAAACTCATATGATGAGTGGATGTGATCCTTCACAGAAAGGTGGTGGGGTTATGCAGCTGAAACAGTTGGCTCCATGCACCCTATGTGATTTCCCACATTTCCAGAGACAACCTGTAGTCTCCGTCTCTGAGAGAGGAGGGAAATCTCAGAGACGAATAAATGGAAATGGATCGTAGATTAAAATCCATATCTATGAAATGAACATGAATCATATTAGGTTGCGGACTGATGTTTGCTTTTTTATCAGAAAATGGCAAATGGATCTTTTGCAAAACTGCTTGATGACAACAAGTTGAAGGGCCCAAACTATGCTGACTGGTACAGGAACCTTATGCTGGTCCTAGCTTCTGAAAAGCTGGACAAAGTGGCAAAGAATCCTACCCCGGAGCGTCCGGGTGATAGGGCTTCTGAGGCCCGAAGGAGAGACTATCAAGAATGGGAGGAGCAAAACTCCCTTGCCCGGTGTTACATCATTGCCTCCTTAGACAACCCGATACAAAGGCAGTTCGATCAGATCGAACTTGCCAAAGACATATTGGACAGTCTCAGGACAATGTATGAAGAGCAGAATCGTTCTACTCGACAAAAGGTCTTGAAACAGTTCATGACCGCACAAATGTCCAAGGGTCAACAAGTTCACGACCATTGTCTTCGGATAATGGGATACATCAACAAACTGGAGGCTCTTGGATCCGGGCTGGACCTTTCAACCCAGATAGATGCTATCCTTAACTCTTTGCCTCCTTCCTTTAATTCGTTCATCATGAACTATAACATGAACAAGTTGAATGTCATCTTACAAAAGCTCAGCAATATGTTGCAAAGAGCTGAAGAACTGATTAGAAAGGATGAGCCTGTAGCCATGCTTGTTGAAGCTGTTAAGACAGGCAAGAGAAAGAGGAAGGCAAAGAAGCCTCAGAAGAAAACCGCTAAGAGCAAGAAGCAGAAGATAGACAAAGCATCGGATGCCTGTCACTTCTGCAAGAAGACCGGCCACTGGAAAAGGAACTGTCCTACCTACCTGGAATCCAAGAAAGGTAACTTCGAAACTTGTGTTATAGAAACCAATTTGTTGGTAGCTTCTGCATCCTGGTGTATTGACTCCGGGGCTTCAACTCATGCGTGTAACTCACTGCAGGGGTTCAAGGTAAGCAGAAGGCTGAGTGAAGGAGAAGTCACACTCTTCTTAGGGAATACTGCAACTGTTGCAGCCGCGGCCATAGGAACCATGCAATTAATTTTTAGAGAATGAACAATTGTACTGAAAGACTGTCTTTATGTGCAAAATTTAAGGAGAAATTTGATTTCTGTCTCAAAACTATGTGCAGATGGTTATTCTGTCTTCTTTAGTAATACGATTACTATTAAAAGAAACAACAGATTCATCACATACGGGGAACTGGAGAACGGTCTCTATGTTCTACATCCTTCTCTAGAAACTAACATAACCAAAACTATGTCGACTTGGCCACATCAGTGTTGACCGAATCACAAGGTTGGTAAAGGATGGTCCTTTGGATTTTCTAACTATAGAAGATCTTCCCACTTGTGAGCATTGCCTACAAGGCAAGATGAGGAAACGGCCATTTAACGGTAAGCTTGAAAGATGTACGGGCACACTTGACCTAATACATACTGATGTATGTGGTCCCCTGAGTGTTAGGACACAAAATCAACACGTGTATTTCATCACCTTCACAGATGATTTTTCACGATACGGTTACGTGTACCTAATGAGACACAAGTCTGAATCCTTTGAAAAGTTCAAAGAGTTCAGACAAGAGGTCGAGAAACAGTTAGGGAGAGAAATTAAGGCCCTTCAATCAGATTGAGGTGGCGAGTATCTCTCTGATGAATTCAGGGACTACTTAAAGGACAATGGGATAGTATCACAATTAGCTCCTCCTGCTACACCACAACTTAACGGTGTTTCGGAGAGGAGGAATAGGACCTTATTGGATATGGTCCGGTCACTTCTCATACACTCAGAGTTACCCACATCCTTTTGGGGTTACGCATTAGAGATTGCGATTTATGTGCTGAATCGGGTTCCAACCAAATCGGTTCCGAATACTCCATATGAACTTTGGACCGGAATGAAACCAAGTGTCAGACACTTGAAGATTTGGGGTTGTCCAGCACACATTAAAAGAACGAGTGCAGACAAGTTGGAATCCAAGACCAGTCGTTGCCTATTTGTAGGCTACACAAAAGGCTCTGTAGGTTACCTATTCTATGACCCAAGTGAGCAGAAAGTGTTCTGCAGTCGTAATGCGCAATTCTTGGAAACCAACTATATCCTGGACACCCATCGTCAGGAAGTGTTCTTGATGAGGAGAGCTCAAGAGCAGTGGGAGATCTCCCACAAGTTCTAGGTAGTGACCAACCTAGAAGATCCACTCGGGTATCAAGGCCACCAGTTCATTACGGTTATGACCAGGATAGTTACCTGGTGGAAACTTTGACTAGTGAAGAGGATCCCGTGACTTACACGGAAGCTATGTTGGACATAGATTCCCAGAAGTGGGTGGAGGCCATGAGAGCAGAGATGGACTCAATGGAGACCAATGGAGTCTGGACTCTAGTAGATCCGCCCTCCGAGGTAAAAGCAATCGGTTGCAAATGGATTTACAAGAGGAAGAAGGGCCCCGATGGTAAGGTTGAGACCTTCAAGGCTCGTCTGGTGGCGAAGGGGTACACTCAGAAAGAGGGCATCGATTATGAGGAAACCTTTTCGCCTGTGGCCATGCTTAAATCCATTAGGTGTCGGATTAGTTGAATCTTTGAACTGGACCAGATTTCCAGTATTGCCCTGGACCTTGGAGATTGATGAGCAAAACTGGAAAGTTACACCCGACCCCTAGACTCGATTTTGATACTGCACTAGGTGTCGGATTAGGGTGTCTTTGATGTACCAATCAGTGAGATCCTTAGCGGGGGTCAAAACCTGGGTGTGTTGGGACAATCCGAGAATTCATCTGAGTGGGTGATCATAGTGACAGGATCAGCCCCTTTGTCGGACAAAGGTAATGATCGGGGATGCGCTCTCACTGTTGGAAACCAAGACTGCCGACAGCCGATTTCAACCGTTGAAATTTGTTTTGCAAAGTATATTTTATATGAGATATAAAAGTATATATATTATGGTTTCTAAAATGTTTGCAAAAGGTTTTAATTCCTGGGATCCATATAAGTGGAGAGTGCAAAACTGTTCCTTGTAGTCGAGGGAGAGGTCCTCTCTTGTCGGGCAGTGTATGATCATTAAGGGCTGAGAGGTTAAGTGTAAGACCATTGAGGATAATACCTGATGGGCTAACTTTGCATCTGCCCACAGTCCCTAGGTGTTACAAGGTGGCTTGGCCCAAGGACCATTTAGGGTAAGTGTTGGGTCCATAGAGCCCATTTGATGGGTTTCAGGGGGTGCACTGTCTTTAACAGTGTATTCGACCATGCCTTGTAACAAAGGCTGTGCCGAACCCATGTGGCTGATGTGTAGATCAATGCTTGGGTCCCACGCCATACAAGGAAGCCCAACTGGGCAGTAGTTAGGAAGGTTGAGTGAGCACAAAAGCTTCATGGGCCTAAAGCCCATTTCGAACTATGCTATTTATTTAGTTAAATGGGAGAATTCTGAGATGGATTAGCAGATAGGATAGGGTCTTAATCCTATCCACTCAGAGAGTCCAAATCTGAATGTGATTCAGATCTAAAAACCTCCTAATGGGATTAGGATAAAGCTAATCTAATCTGCAGATAAGATAAGGGTTTATCCTTATCACTAGAAGAGAAGGCTGATCCAAATATGATTTGGATAAGCACCTCCTAATGGGATTAGGAGCTGATCTTTTAAGTTAACAAAAAGAAGGAGGTGGCGGCAGCCTTGAGAGAGACCAACAAGAAACACATCAGATCCTCCTTAGTGCTGAAATCAAGAAGAGAGAATTTTGCAGTCTACGAATACTCTCTTGCCGCCTCCCTGCTCTTGTCGCCTTGTTTTCCAGTTCGATCTCCAACTGTGGGAGAAGTCAAGATTGGATCTTGACATCAGTTCTTTGAGAAAGAATTGAAAAGGAAGTTGTGCTCACGTTCCATTCTACTGTTTCTTGCGAAGGACAGAGTTCTTGGGGAAGAACACTGCTGATTCTGCTCCATCCTGCACTGCGCCATCTTCAGTGGGAGCAGTCTTTGGATCCTTCCTTGGGCGTGAACACCTTCGTTGGGAGATATTACTTCTCCGTATCAAGTATTATTCTCTCCCATTCCTTTTGGTTCAGATCTGGTTCAATTTAAGGGTCAAGATTTATCCTTGAAAATATGATTTTCTAAATAGGGAATGTGATTCCCAGTTGATGGGTGAAGAAAATTTTTGAAATTCACCCCTTATTCCGCAATCTTTGGGCGTCCATGTGATGGATCTCTCATCCCTTTCAGAAACTTCTAATTAGATTAGGAGTAGCTGATCTTGATATGAAGATAGATAAGGGATTATCCTTATCACTTAAAGAGTTCAAGTCCAAATAAGGATTTGGATCAAGAAACTCCTAATTAGATTAGGAGATCATCTCTTTAAGGCTATATATAGAGAGTAGGGAGGATCAGAAAATAACAATAGAGAACAATGTTTGAATGTTTCGCCTTCAGTTCTTTCTCTTCCTACTCTTGTCGTCCTACCTTGTTAGATCTCCATTTGTTGGAACTGATCAAGATTGGATCTTGATATTGTTTCTTGCTAGAAGAAATAATTCAGAAGTTGTGCTCACTACCTGATTCGATTCTTGCTAAAGAATCACAATTTCTTGGTGAAGAACTACCTACTGACCCTACCTCATCCTAAGTTGTGTTATCTTCAGTGGAGGGAGGATTTGGTACACTCTTTGGGCATGAACACTTGCATTGGGAGGAGCATTTTTGCATGAATTCTGTATAAGATATACCTCTCCCTAATCTTGCTTTCAGATTTAGTTCAGTTTGGTTACAAAAACGAACCTTGAAAATGCAATTTTCTAAATTTAGAATACGATTCTCAGATGGAAGTAAAGAAATTTTTGAAATTTTGCTCAACCTTCCTACAAGGTTCGACCATCCATATGATGGATCTCCCATCCCTTCCCTTCAGCTGGCCCATTTAGGTTCACTTTGTATGGCGTGGGACCCCAACAATGACCTTACATAAGCCCACATGGTTTCAGCCCAACCTTTGAGAAAAGGCCTAGCCAAATTCAGTATCAAGTACATTGAACTCCTATGTCCATCAGTATGGACTCTTAATGGGCCCAACATTTACAGTCAAATGATGCTTGAGTCCAGCCATCCTATGAAGGCCCAAGGACAATGGTATTAAGTAAGATATAGCCCATCAGGTAAACAACACTTAATAGTCTCTTACACTTAACCTCTCAGCCCATAATGATCAAACACTACCTAACAAGGAAGGGCCTCTCCCCTGACTGTAAGGTGTAGTGTTGCACTCTTTGCTCGGATGGGTATTAGGATTTAAAACCTTTTGAAAACCCTTTTTTTCTTAAAACATAATATATATATATATATATATATATGCAAAACAAATCTCAAACACGGTTGATATCGACTGTCGGCAGTTTCGATTTCCACCAAAGAGAGTGCAGTTCCAATCATTCACTTTGTCCGACAAAGGTGCTGATCCTATCACTATGGTCACCCACTAAAGTGAATTCTCAAACTGCCCCAACATACATAGGTTTTGACCCCCAAAGGATCTCACTAATTGGCATATCAAAGACAGTCCGATTCGACACCCTATATAGTACCATAATCAAGTCCAGTGGTTATATGTAACTTTCCAGTTTTTCCCATTAGTCTCCAAGGTCTAGGATATAACTAGAAAATGGTACAGGTTCTGTGCTTCAAACAAACACACATTACATGTGCTTCGGGTCTAACCCTAGCAACTGACAAGCTACCCCAACTTCTTTGGCAGCACATTAGTGTTGGCCTTGGCAGTATAAACTCCGCAAGTCTATCCAACGGTTGAAAACATGATAAACTAACACGAGTCTCATAAGTGTCCAGTTTAATGGGTAAATACACAGAAAGACACCAATCATAACATGAAACAATTATGTACTATTATTTATTTATAATAAATGTATCTGTACATCAATTTGATTTGAGCTAAGGACATACACTGTTTAACAGAGACTACTTCTGAGGACATTGGAGTAGTTACTGAAGCATATCTTTGATCTTCATATACCTGTCGAAGTAGTTGATCCAATCCACCATTTGAAGATTGACGGTGATGTTATGTTAGGCGACTCTCAACTCCCATAATCTAATTGATGAGATCATAGAACTTGTCATCCAAAATCTTCAATTCTTTACCACCTTTAAACTCAAACTTTTGATTTATGTATGGTTGGTTGTGGGTGGTCCTCTATTAACTCTGTAGGGGGAGGGGAATGAGGTTGATTTCAATGGTCTTCAAACTTCTTAGTGCCATCTCCATGTTCAAAAAAGAACTAGATATTCTTAATTTAAGTTCAGTGTAGGAGGCACTAAGGAGATCTACTTGAAGGATGATAGATGGTAGTAAAGAGAGGCTCTAGGTAGGAGTGTCAATAGACTGGTTTCGGGTTGGACACCGCCCAAATCGAAAGTGGTATGGATGGATTGGACAGTCCTAAAGACGATATAGACTCGGACTAGTCCATACCATAAATCGTCCATGTATAGAATGGATTGAAGTTGGATTAATTCGAAAGTCAGTCTCACATAGGCAGAGAGATGATGCCATATGTATTGTATTGAAGAAGGCGCATTTTACAAAGACTTCTGCAATAAGAATTAAGGATGTTCGAGACTTTGTGTTATTCCCTTCTCGGTTCTCAATGCGACTTGATGAAACAAAAATTTATGGGTGCCAATTGGATTGGATTTGGTCCAATCCGATGCAGTCCAATGTGAATCCATTATAAATGGACCAGGTCCAATCCAATCCAATGAATGTTTTGGACCAATTTGGACTGGTCCAATTCAATGTCTGGGCCATTCAATTTGTTCGGATTCATTATGATTTAGATTGGTTTCAACCCAAACCTGGTCCATTGACACATATTCTTATCTTATATCAATGGACTAGATATTGACTTAATCCAACCCAATCCAATATAAATTTGTTACAGATAGACCAGGTCCAATCCAATCTAATAAATATTTTGGACTAGATTGGTCCAATCCAATATGTCGTATTGGTCTATCCAATCCATCCAAATTGATTTTGGATTGGACGGGATCCAATCCAAAACTGGTCCATTGACACCCTTAAACAGAACAATACAATCCAAGATCTGACCTTGCTTGTACTCATATTTTGGATTTCGATCATCTATGAAAGTTCATATTTTGAAATGAAACCAAACCTGATATGATAATATGGATTTCTTTTCCTACCAAATTTGGATAGGATATGATCAGCCCTGATGCACAAATATATTGGAAATTGGGACAATAACTTGTTTACCGCATCTGAGTTGGGTCCACTCACCTCAGAAGCAGTGTTTTCAAAACTGGACCAAACAAGATGGTCAGACTGGAAAAACTGAGAGCCAGTCACTTGATCAGTTCACCCCCAAACAAGTTTTTGGCCAAAAAGCATTGATTTTTTAGCGAACTGCTGACCTGGGAAGTCAAACCGTTGAACCATCGACTCAGAGAACGGTTTTTTGTCAGTTTTTAATTTTTTATATATATTTTTTTTCAAAATAGATGGTCCACTCAGTCTGAGTGGTTGGACCATTCAACCCGAGAATTGGTCCCCATAACAGTTCCTTGTCTGATCTGATTTTAAAAACTTTGCTTAGAAGTCTAGCGATCAACCTTTTATCCATAATCCACGTCACCCACTTAACTCAATTTTCCTTATGAAATTGTTGTGGCTGGGTTTACATCAATGAATGCAAACTTTGATTCTTGATATAACTAGTGCTTTCAAAACCATATTGGATGGTTGAACCAGAAAAACCGAGAACAAGTCACCTAATTGGTTTTATTTCACCCTAAAACAGCTTTTTGGCCAAAAATAGTTGATTTGGTCAGTGAACTGCTGACCTGGGCAGTCGAACCATCGACTTTGGTAATGACTTTTGGCCCCTTTTTAATTATTTTGTCTTTTTTTTTGTCAAAACAGAGGATCCATTTGGTCCGATGGTCGAACCATTTGACACAGGAACCGGTCTCCAGAACGATTCCTTATCCGATCTAGTTTTAAAAAACCTTGCATATAACTATATAATATACTCACATATACAACTGTGAATATGTTAAAACCATTGATTTGTGAAGCATGTCAGCAAGGTGAGAGCAAAATGTTATGTTATGAGGTGTGTGCATGCAAGGTAAGGCCGTGATAATGCGATCAATGGGGGTGCATCAAGACTTAATAGAATTACGATCAACTTGTGATGGGGAACATGCCAAGAGTATGCAATGGGAGGTTGTAATATAATGCTCCATCACAAGGTTCTTTCGTGACGAAATCTGAGTAATTCGGATCAGCAGGCAGAACATTGTAAGCATGTTTAATAAGCACTTATAATTTTTTTTGACACCTGTCCCTTAAAATACACTCAACCCATTTTAAGATTAAAACCAACTTTTGACACTAATCAAAATATTTATCATGCTTACTTGTGTTGTGCCTACTAGATCCTGTCCCAAATCTGAGAGGATGACAAGCATATTTACGGGAAACAATTTTGTTGGAAACTCAATGTTGCCACATTAATGTCTTGCCACGCCGTTATTTCTCATGCACTAGCTGCTTGTGCAACCTCACGGTAGATCATGCGTCACAAGTGATGTGATGTCTACAGTGCATCCATGCCTTTAGATATAGGTATTTGAAGGATTTGCAAGAATTTTTTTGATGTTTTGTATATTCATGCCTTTTCCGCAGAATATGTGTATCACGATACACATCCATACCAATAACATATGCAATATTGATATCTAGAACCTATAAATGGGAGATTGCTATCTAATCCGAGGTGATGTGTTTTTGGGAAACCATCAATATATTATAGTGCTAAATGGTTATCACTTACCAAATAAGCCAATCAATAAATTATTTTTTGGCAAAATTGAAATAAATATGATGTCTATGTAAAAAAAGAAAAAAAGAAAAACACTTTATGTTTGGGGTTGTCTTCATATTCATATTGGAATGCCTAAAGGATTTTCTGCAGCTTGGCCGCAAAATAAAAGGTAACGTGAGAGTTAAATCTATATCCTGTAAAATAATAAAAAAAATAATTTTTATGCACACCATTGACAACATTTAGAATTGTTATTCATTTGATATTCAACTCAACTCAACAAAGTCATGTCCCAACTACATGAATCCCATTTCACTGCCATTGTTAAATTATGGACCCTCAAAATCATTTCTCACTTCTAGAACTAATTGAATGAAAGTATTGCTCAATTTAAGGTACGTTAGACATGTGGATCAGATCAGTGATGGAGAACAAAGAAGATGACATCTAGATTCTAATGCTAAACAGTTCAACATGCCTCAATTGATCAACCATACCTGCAACTGAACCAACAGCAGCAACAAGTGAAACAAGCAGAGAAAACATGCTCAAGCTCTGCAAAAGCACCCATTTGTAACTTCCTCTCTTGACCTTTGCTTGTTGCATATACATGGATATGGGAAAGTACACTGTCAACGGCCAAAAGGCAACCGAACCAAGCAATCCCAAAATTGCATTGAAGAATGGAAATACCATAGCCACAAAGGTTGTAAAGGCACAGAACAATGTCCGAAGAAGAATCTTGCATTGTGTAAACTTTATCCTACGGGCCTTTGTAAAGGGTACTCGTATTGTATGCACATTGTGGAAAAATCCAGCTGAAGGATATTTTGAAGCCAGCCATTGCTCATATAAATGGAAGATAGGTTGTGAATATACCTAAGATGAGATACCGAATAAGAGAAAGCTCATCATGAAATCTACCCTCACGAGTTAAAAATAGGAGATGCTAAAACTTTTCTAAGAACATGTAACATCAACTTAATTCATACGTTGGAGAGAGCTAAGCAAGAATAATTCATAATAGGTTTCTCACTGTTTTTTTCTCCTAAGATCAGATATTGCTTCCAAAGCTGCATTTCAGTCAATTAGCTAGCTTTCTAGGTTTCTCACTTGTGTCAACTTGAAGTTCGATGATGCCAACTTGACAAGAAAGAAAGAAAAGGATAGATGGGATCCATAAGATAAATCTACTAGTTTCCCTGTTGAATTTCTCAGTAATATCTGAAATAAAATTTTTTAACCTTAGATTCACCAATGGATATCTGGAAGTCCTGAGTTCAGATCTGCTCCTCACAGAGCGTGCCTCACACCATCCTCACAGTGCATCGCAGCAGTGCATTGGGAACATCTTCCCATGTTTGATAATATCATGTACAAGAGATATTCTCAATGCACGCCTACGATGCCCTGTGAGGTTGGTGTTAGGCACGCTCTGAGGAGCAGATATGATCTCGGAAGTTTAAATTCGTACCAAGGCCCATTTCACAAGCTGAAACCCATTTCGCAGAGAGTCTTGAAGCAAGCCCGAATTGTTAAAGAAGCCCAGTTCAAATTCAAGATTCAAGAGTCCCATTAGAATAGAAGTTGAATGTAATCTCAATAAAAGAGTTTTACCGGATTTACTGCAGACCTATAAACATTCCCTAAATTATAAAATAATTTGTTTTTTTTTAATTAATTTTAGTTTTTATTAACATCCATCAATAAATCAGTTTTAGAAATTGGTTTTATAACTTCAAAATTTAAGAAAAGTTCCAACAAAGTCATATAATTCCAAGTGCCTCCAAAAGCCTTGTACACTAATTAAATAAAATATATAAAAACATAAAAGGTTCATAAATTTTGTAAAATAATCAGAATTTTCCTAAGTGAGTATGCCAATTCATCAAGCGGCAGGCCTAGTAGATTGAAAGTTTGAAGACTTTGAGTCAGCGAGTCAGCTATCAACTAGACAATAAAACCAATTGATCCAATGCATGGAATAATTGTACCTGATAAGCTCCAATCAAGTGTACGAGGACAGCAATGTTCCCAATGTCGACAAGCCAGAATGGTTCATAGAATCCAGTAAGAACATTTCCAGGGGCATCATTTCCAAATGCAACATACCCCAGACAACCCAGAGACACATAAAAGAATGTTGTTATTCCAAGACCATATAGACTGGCTTTCTTCATTGTTTTATTCTCTGGCGGAGGAGATTTCAGCGTGTCCTTCATAAAGTGAAAGCATGTATTACATGGATTGCTTACAAAAAACCTTGCTTAGGAAAAAAACAAAGAGTGTTTTCTATTATAAAGCCTCGTACCTGGATTTCAACCAAAAGCATGGAAAAGGTATAGGCGAAGGCAATATTCCCTAGAGCTTGGAAAGAATGCCAAACCTTTGTGGCTGGAGTGATGCCCTTAGATCCTATCTTAACTCCTGTTAAACTCCCTCTAAACTTGGGCTTGGAAGCAAATTTTACCATACACAAGTACATTGAGATGAATAAGTAAGCTAAGGACATAAGAGCCGCCATCACTGAAAGCAGTGTTACTTTCTCCAAGCTTGGGAGTTGAGACAATATGATTTCTATACCCCCAAATATGATCAAATATGAATTTCCTGATGTTTCACACTTCGCATCATGCCCTTTCTCATGGAAACAGTTTGATCGTTTCGTGGCCCTATTACATTCATTGGAGTAGAAAAAGCATTGTAATAATAGGTCAGAGAATATGCAGTTCATTAATGGACTACTAAATGAAGAATTGAAAGTATGGTTTGAACATCTTAAGTTGCATTATATATATGCTTACTAGAGGTAGAGGACCGTACAATCCACTGGATTTGTCAAGGGAAAATGAAACAACTAAAACCAATAACCATTATAAGGAAGGAATGCAATGTTGTTTAAAATAATTAATCTTTATTTTAATAAACTGTTACAAAAACAATTTAGTAATTTGGATTGATTATATTAATAATTTTTAACAAAAATAATAAATTATTGCTAATGAATTAGTAAAATAATTATGTAATCCAAGCTTAAGGTTTAAGACTTCATGTTGGGCTTGGATTGATTCTCAACCTGATCCAATCCGCCCAAGTTGCACCCTTAAGAGCAATGTGACACTCATAATTGGACTAAGCCAAATTGGGTGCAATCTGTGAATGCATTATTTTTGGGTTTTCAACTATTTTTAGATAAGAATTAATAATATTGAAGCCAAAATAACTATGGAGGGATGGGCTACCCCCATTGTGCATCCCAATGAATTGAAAAATAACAGACCTTGGACCAGCCTTTGATTGTGTATTAACAGTTTCTAAGGCTGCATGGCCCAACCAGTCCCATCCTATATTATTATTTACCATCTTTTTTAAACACAATAAGATGGTTATGGATTAAATCCAAATTCAATCTAAAATCCAACAGAATAATTTGATGTAGACACAGATCTGGAGATTTCATAATTGAATGTGGATGCAATTAGACTGAATGGAATCTAATCCATTTACAGCCCTAATGCCCACATTATGTGTGCACTTGGTGTACATCCCACTAAGGCCTAGCTTAGAAGAAAATAGTTGCTTTAGGTCTAGCTATGTTGGCCTAAGTTATAAATGATCATTTCTAAGTAGGAGTTTTGTAACAATTCTAATTGAGTCATTATTGGTTTTATTATTTTAATTATTTTTAAAAATATTTTATATTGAACTCTAATGGTTTATTTCATTGTTTTTAATATTTTTTAGTTGTTCTTACTAATTTTAAATGTCTTGATGATATTAGTTAATTTTAAATAGAAAAAAAATGTATTTTAATTTTTAATTTAAGAGCTACTAATTTTTATTAATTTGTTAATTTTTAATAGTTGCTAGATAAAACTTGCTAAATTAATGGAATGATTAATAGAGCATTTGAGAGGAGAGAGAAAGTTAATGGAATGATTAATGAGGGGAGACAATGAAAGGTGTTAATGAAAAAGAGAAGAGAGTTAATGAGGAGAGATGTAAGTCTTAAAGACTTAAAATTGAATGGCTACTTGAGTAATTTTGTTTAATTTAAAAAAAAATCAGAAAAAATAGAAAATAGATAAATGGTGGGGGAAAAAGGATAGCCATGTTGACATGGCATATATAATATATATATATATATATATATATATAGTGGGAAGGATGAAAATTTTGTCATGCCCCAAACAACCAAAGTTAGTAAAAGGTTCATTTCAATTATTTAATTGTTTGAAGTTTTTATTTGAAAAGAACACAAGAATATTAAATATAAGAGTTGCAAATACACTTACTAGAAAACAATTGAAGAATTGAAAGATTAAACCGTCAACAAACTATCACCAAGAGAACCTGACATCCTCTTGTTGAGAGCTACGTGACCAGTTTTGACATGTTGTACTCATAGGATTGTGGCCAAAGGTGCTTTTTTAACGACAATCTAATAACTCTACCCTCTCCCTCCCCCCCCCCCCCCCCTCAAAGGAAGGGGAAAAAATAATTATTCAAACCCTAAACCAAGAAAAATATAGCATCTCCCTCACTCCTCATATTGAGAAGTGCAGATATACAGGGAGAGCAAAGTTGTTAATAGACATATCTTGAGATTTTAAAAGTCAACCAAATTGTTGCATAGAAAGTTTAATTACCTTCTTCTCCCTCATTTCCTTTCTTTGGCATCATTAAAAATCACAGGGAAAACAAGAGCACGCATTACAACAAATTCTTTCAAAAGGATTTAGTTACAAAAGGCCTGCTTTAACAAAATAATTATTTTCATCACACTTAAAATCTATACTACTTTAAAAAGCACGAATGACCTCAAGAATATTTTTGGAATTTTCTATAGACAAAATTTACCCTTCTATATTTAAATTTATTGATAAAAAATGAGGGCAAATAGGGTAATCCGTTCTTGATATTAAATGAGTTGAAAAGAGGTAATTTAAAGATATTCAATGCATTCAATTCTCTCTCATTAAATCCAACATTTAACTTATTAACTTGCATTCATGTTTATATTTAAGTCATTCTTTGTTTCTTCCCATCATTAAGTTCTATTAATTAAATCCATACTTAATAAATTAATAATTCCTATAACATAAGAGCTTATAATTTTAAAATCTACCTAGCAAAAATAGTGTTTTCCTCTAGGTGGTGGTAAGAAATTAAATCATTTTGGGTTAAATGGGTTAATCCATGTTGCCCTCATTAAATAATAAATTAAAAAATAGATAAAATTAAATAATTAAAAATTAAAAAGAAATGGAAACAATTTTAACATAAATATTAAACAATAATAAGTATGATAAATAAGAAATGTTTTTATTAATGATGGAAATGGAATGTAAAATTTAAAACCAATTGGAAATAAAAATATTTTCTTATTTTCTCTAATTAAATCCTATATTTAAGATATATTTTTCTCATCATTAAATTCTTGTAATTAAATCCACAGTATTAATTTTAATAATATAAAAATAAATATTTTGAAATGTAATTTGAAAACAATATCATTTTCTTCCTTCCTATTGGTGGTGGGTAAGCAATTCGACCATTTGGGGTCAAATGGATTAATAAATAGTGACATAATTAAATAATAAAAATTAAAATAAATAGCTATGAAATGTAAGAAGTATCTTTATTAATGATGAAAATGGAATGCCAAATTCAAAATCTACGTAGAAATGAAATGATGTCATAGTCAGATAATAAAATTTTTAATAATAGAAAATACAAAGAATCACAAAAATAGAAAAAAATGATAGTGAAAACTTTGGGCACATATCTAATGTTATATATTTATAAAAAATAAAATATTAGGTATGTCTCTAATATTGTGCATTCATTTTGTTGAACAAAAATAAGTTTTATACATAAGAAATAATTTTATTAATGATGGAAATGTAATACAAAATTTAATATTAACTTAGAAATCAAACAATTTTTATTTTTAGATGGTGGGTTAGTGGTTTGATTCAAATAATACTATAGACAAACCAAAATTAAGTGTAATAAGTAAAACATATTTTATATTATGTAAATGAAATATATAATTTAAAGGGAAAATTATAGTCAACGTTGGTTGTACATTTAAAATTAGGTTGCAAGTTGGTCCAGAAACCAACAAAACTCTGACCACTAGCTCTAAATTTCAAATTAAAAACCCCCGCCATGTCATCAAGGGCTTATGTGGCTGTTACTAACATGGGACTTCTTGTGAGAGTTTTGTTGGTTTATGGAACAACTTGTATTCTAATTTTAAATGTACAACTAGCTTCAACTATAAATTTCCCTAATTTAAAACTAATCCAAAAGCAAAGCTATTTTCTTATCTAGATGGTGGGTTAGTGATCTAACCTTTCATAAAAACCCATAATGTCATAATTAAATAATAAATACTTAAGTTTAACTTTAATCACATTGTTACTTTTGTTAATTCTCAATTTCTATCTTAACTATGATATATCTAAAATTCAATTAATTAATATGAAGAAAATTTTCTCACGTGCAATGCAAGTGCTTAATTATTAGTTATTTAAAAGATTTAAATAAACATATTGCATGTTGTATATTTTATATTATTAATTTCAACCAAGGATTTTATCCAAATATAATGAAATTCAGAATATTCTCAAAATTTCTTTTAATATTTTTAAGCCACATATTTAGTAGTTCTGATTTTGTTTACCTTAAGTGAAACCAAACCAAAATTAAGTGTAATAAGTAAAACATATTTTACATTATGTAAATGAAATATATAATTTAAAGGGAAATTATAGTCAACGTTGGTTATACATTTAAAATTAGGTTGCAGGTTGGTCCAGAAACCAACAAAACTCTGACCACCAGCTCTAAATTTCAAATTAAAAACCCTCGCCATGTCATCAAGGGCTTATGTGGCTGTTACTAACATGGGACTTCTTGTGAGAGTTTTGTTGGTTTATGGAACAACTTGTATTCTAATTTTAAATGTACAACTAGCTTCAACTATAAATTTCCCTAATTTAAAACTAATCCAAAAGCAAAGCTATTTTCTTATCTAGATGGTGGGTTAGTGATCTAACATTTCATAAAAACCCATAATGTCATAATTAAATAATAAATACTTAAGTTTAACTTTAATCACATTGTTACTTTTGTTAATTCTCAATTTCTATCTTAACTATGATATATCTAAAATTCAATTAATTAATATGAAGAAAATTTTCTCACGTGCAACAACGCAAGTGCTTAATTATTAGTTATTTAAAAGATTTAAATAAACATATTGCATGTTGTGTATTTTATATTATTAATTTCAACCAAGGATTTTATCCAAATATAATGAAATTCAGAATATTCTCAAAATTTCTTTTAATATTTTTAAGCCACATATTTAGTAGTTCTGATTTTGTTTACCTTAAGTGAAACCAAAGTTTCACAAAATTTATTAAAAACCATTGTCATGCATGGAGATTTTTAAATAATGAATCTCACTCTCAACATTATAAATTGGACCTGTTATAAAAAAAAAAAAAAAAAAAAAAAAAAAAAAAAAAAAAAACATTATAAATTAGAGCTAATAACAAGAAAGGTAAGGTTCTTTTGTTTTGAAAAGTTAACATATTGTGCTTGCAAAGGAAATAGTTCACTCCATGAATAAATCTAAAGAAGGAAAGGGTTCTTTTCTTTTGAAATTTGATCTTGCAAAAATTGGACCTGTTATAAAATAAAAGACATTATAAATTAGAGCTAATAACAAGAAAGGTAAGGTTCTTTTGTTTTGAAAAGTTAACATATTGTGCTTGCAAAGGAAATAGTTCACTCCATGAATAAATCTAAAGAAGGAAAGGGTTCTTTTCTTTTGAAATTTGGTCTTGCAAAGGCCTACAATAGAGTAAATTAGTAATTCCTTACTCACTGCTTGCAACTTCTAGTTTTTTTTTTTTATTCTTTCTGTTCATTGATCAAAGCTTGTATTGCCTCTCCTAGCATGACAATCATCATAAATAGAGAATGTAGTCATGATTTTTCACCACAAAGAGGGTTAAGACAAGGTTGTCTCCTTTCTCCTTACCTCTTCATTATTTATATTGAGATCCTGTCTAGACTCTTATCACAAGTAGTGTTAAATGGTGTGCTTAAAGGAGTTAAGTTGTGTAATTATCATGAAAGAATGAACCATCTACTTTTTGCATACGATATTTTTCTCTTTGGAGAAGCTGACCACCATGAAGTAAAGAAAATCAAAGAAATGTTTGATCTTTTTTGTAGGTAGTCAGGCCAACAAGTTAACTTCAGTAAATCATCCATCCACTTTAGCAAAAATGTTCCATCCTTGGCTAGAGATGCCATTAAGCAAGAATTGGGAATTATTGAGATGAAAAAGGGCGAGATCTATCTTGATAGTCACCTTCTTGTAAACTCCAACAATGCGTCATCTTGGAATTTTTAATTGATAAATTCAAGTCTAAGTTAAAAAACTGGAAAGCTGGAGTCCTCTCACAATCTGGCAAGACTACTCTCATTATGTCTACCCTTCAAGCTATCCCCTTGTTCTACATGGCCACAACATCGATACCTAAAGCTGATTGCAAAGTAATGGACAACATCTGTCGAGATTTCTGGTGGGAAAAATCAACGTTCAATATATTTGAAGGTCTGGCACATGTTCTTAGGTCTACAAGATAAGGGAGGACTTGGACTAAGAAAACTTTCCTTGATGAACAAAGATCTTCTCCAAAAGTTAGTGTGGTGGTTTCTTATTGAACCAAATTCCATCTAGGCTCGAGTCCTGAAGCAAAAGTACCTTTGCGGAGTTTCCTTTTGGAAACACAACATCAGAAAAATTGCTTTCCTTGTTTGGCGAAGCATAATAAGTGATCGTTCTAAATTCCTAAATGGTTGTAAATGGCTGATTTTAAATGGTTGGGAGGTGGATATTTTTGATGACCCAAGGGTGGATAGGGAGCCCATAGAAAAACCTCTCTCTTAGTCCAACTTTTGTAGTAAGGTTGCTCTCATTATTGATCACAACTCAAGTTCATGGAAGACAGATGACCTTGAACAAATCTTTGATCTTTCAATCATCAACAGAATCAGATAGGTCCAGCTTCTTACTATTGAGCAAGAAAGCAAGGATAAATTGATTTGGAAATGTACCCCACATGGGAAAAAGTGTTGGGGTTCATAATTTACCCCACAAGCTCTTGACAGATGAGTGTGAATTTTATAACATGGGCTACTTTGCAATTTTTCTAAGTGGAAAAAGTTTTGGGGTCCTAAACTGCTTATTCGTCGAATCAAAATGTTCATTTGGAGGTGCATTATGGAGGCAATCCTGGTTGGTGATATAATGAAAATTGGTGATTTCCATATGTCCACTCTGTTTTGAAAAGCTTGAAACTATGGAACACCTATTCTTTTCCTATCCAGTTATGGCACCGATTTGGTTGGCCTCACCTATTGGAATGCGGTCAAGGGAATTTACTGCTGCGAGTTTGAGAAATTATTTTGAAATGTGGTGAAGGGTGGACAATACCTTTAGTTCATCCATACCCATTCCTATTTTTGTTCAGGGGGCTATCATAACGTGGTACATTTGGAAATCGAGAAACAGGTGGTCTTTGGGCTTGCTCACAAGCTTGCTCTATGCTCCACTCATTTTACATCTCATTCTTGTGATCGAGTAGCTCACAAGCTTGCTCAATATGCCATTAGGCATAACAGAGCCACGACCTGGTCTACCTTACCAGATTTCCTACCGTCTATGGTCTCTCTTGAGATGTAATTCTCTTGTTGATTGTTGAATGGAGTTTGCCTTTGTGCTTAAAAAAAAGGTCCTGGCTTCTTTGATTGTTATAAACCAAGTCCAGCTCATAATTAGCCAGGTTCGGGTACTGAAAAGGCTAATAAAGTCTTTATTCGTCTCTTTTTCCACTTAATTGATCTATGTCAACAATTTTAACTATGAACAAAACAGGTTTACAAGACTTTCTGTGGTTTTCGTCAACTTCTTCAATTCACTCCTAGAACAAACTTATTTGATGATGTTTTACTACTATAACAACAAAATGAGCCCATAGAATATAAATACCAGTAAACTTCGCTAATAGCGGATTCTTAATTAATGAGTATATTCAGGGTAGATAGATTAACCACTCACATTATACTTGTGGCAGCTGTTACAGTGTACCCAATCATAGTTCCCCAAAGAATGATGAGCTGAGCGATGCCACAGACAAATACATCTCGTTTGCCTGAAAGAAACAACAGATATCCACATGGAAATCTATGAAATCTCAAACTTGTTACAGTATGAATATTAACTTACATTACTAAATATCTGTACTGCTTACCCAGACATGCTCGTACTACATCCATGTACGTGCGGTTCCTCGTTCCATTAACTGGATCTGGAGATCTGTAGCAGTCACAAAGAAGAATGGCAGTGAAATAGGTGATGACTGCAAAGATAACAAGCACAAGCGTCCCAAAAATCCACCCGATTTGAGCAACACTCCATGGCAATGCTAGTACACCTGATCCGATCACAGCCGTTACAGCATGAACAGTAGCTGTCCACACAGTACCTACACCAAATATTGCCCAAAGGACCAAGAAAACAAATACACATCAACCAATTTGATAACTTGATTTATAAACTCTATTTCACAATTCATGAACTCCGAAATGTAGTTTTGAATTCGATGACTATCTGAGTATCCGTATGTTATAACTGGGCAAAGTTATCCGGGTCAACATGGAAAAGTTCAATCACCTTGGCCCAGTTCACTTTTCTAGATGGTCTTTTGGATAATGTCAAGCTTTTAGACTTAACAGTGGTTCTGAAAATCCACTACATAACAAAATCAATACCCATCATTTGAACATCTGGGTTGATTTCTCATGTGAGGCAGAATTTCATTTTTATGTTTTTTTCATGCGTCACATTAAACCTATTCTAAATTTGAATTTCCAAACTTGTTTTGGCTGGACTGCGTGAATGTACCAAGCTATTCTTTGTCTTAATGACCATGCTCCATTGCTCCCAAACAAACTGAGCAAGAGGTCATCACTCATCAGATCTGCAAGAGGACAAAGTCCATCCAAGGTAGGAGATTTCACTCAACAGAAATCGCTTTTAACGACCATGCCTCATTGCTTGATGTCAACAATAATGGAATCGATTCTGTTTTTCTTGGTAAAAGAATAATGGAATCAATTCATATGAGTAGCACTATTCAGAAAAAAAAAAAAAGAACTAGGATGAGCGCGCTATTGGGTCCCGGAGCTATCATCCATTTATTCCATTTGACTTTGGCTCAATTTATAAAAGAGGAAACCGTCGTGTTCATGGTGGATGATAAAGCCACTCAGTTGAAAAGTACTTAAATTTTCCAAAAGAAGGAAGCGTGACCTTATCATCCACCGTAATTAGTACCGTTTTCTAAATGAAGCAATAGTTTTCTCGTGTTTCCCACTGCCTTGCGAAGAGGTATTTTGCTCTTACGTCAGACGGCCGACCCACTCGTTTTTTAATACAAAAGGAGTATTACTTCTGATTCTTACTCAGGAGTAGTTTAAGAGATTTAATGACTTATGGGAACGGAATCTGCTCCTCACACTTGAGCGCTTTATATGCACATCCACCGTGCATTGTAAACATCTTCCGTGAATAATAACTTAGAATTATGGAAGATGTTGCCAATGCAGATATGCGTGTGAGGCGCCCAATGTGAAGAACAGATTCGGTTTCTGATTTATCATAAAAATAATACAAAAAAGGTAATTCTCCTTATGCGAACCTACCAAGAGTCATCGTTCTTACTCGGACCTACTGTTTTTCTTTTTAATGTAAAATGGGTCTTCGCACTTAATTATACCTGCTCTTTTTTTAATGCAAAATGGGTCTGTTACTCGGACCTACTATTTTTTTACCGCAAAAAAGTCTGAGTTTTGGCCATTTGATAAATGAGCTTGGGGCTGGAACTAAACCAAGAACTGAAAAACCTACAGAAGCAATAAGCATGTGAAGTTTCGTCTAGCGCCCGAGATTTTTGCCATATTTACTCAAAAGCTGACAAAGCTTGACATTCCGTTTGAGGAGGCTGAGCCGAAGATTCAGGTAAGCTGGTTCAGCGGTTTTGTAGCTCTTGAAATAAGCTATTCAAATCCTTAAAACGAGTCAAACGACTGAATGGTGATTTCACTGATTTGGATTGGGTTTTCTGAATATTTTTACCAAACATGGCATATAGGCCGTGTGGGTGGGCTCACCTCGGAATAGCAGAAACCGCAGCGTTTCGGCAGATCAGTCAAAGCTTCAGCCTCTCAATCGGGTATACGTGTCCGGAACCGACATTTAAGGCCATATAAAACACAATACATGGCATGTAGCATTAGCAGGCTCCACCGCCACCGCTCAAGATTATTCAACTATACACGAAAGTGTCTAATTACAAAAACACATTTTTTCACGCTACGTATTTACGAACTACGTTTCCTAGTCTGCTCTGCGATGTTTTCTCTGACTGTAGCTGGATCTTGAAATAACGCTATAGCTGATTTCAAATTATGCTCCGTTATGGCTTCAGTTTCTATCGAGTTATATCAAGAAATGACATCAACCATGAAGATTCTAAGATCAAAGTCGGGTTGTAGAAGGAAAAATAGATAAAATAGAATGAAATTCTTCTCTTTAAAGGCTTCAATCGATACCTGTTCTCTTGTGGTCATCCTCGTGCACCAAATCCATACGTTTAAACTCGCTGCTGGGAGTTCTAATTGCTCCTCTCTCTCTCCCCAGCTCGTTCGCTCGATCTGTCCCTAGCAAGAAGAAAGCATTTATAAAAGAGTGGTTGAGTGGGTGATGCTTAAGGGTTAGGCGTAGCTGTAAAGCAGTAAATTAAATGCATTTTATGCATTACCGAAAAAGAAGCTAGTTATGACGAAGCGCTTTTCCAGGTAAACCTGATAACTTAGTCACTAAATACTTGATAGCTTATATCAGTATTTTGGTTGGTGGCGAGACGCTTCAATGGTGTGATAGTCGTCTTAACACTCCAAACTTTTGATGGATGCTTTGCAGACTTCTTGATGGTTTGACAGAGCCGCAGAGGGTGTTTTAATGGGGTAAAATGAGTTGAAACGGGAATTTTATTTTTGTTAAGCCGGATTCGGTAACGTTATTATGAGAGCATTTCCCGATGATATTACCATCGGAAGATGTTCCCAATGCATGGCTAAAATGTGCTGTGGGATGTTGCGGAGGATGATATTGTTCGGGGCTGATTTGGTCTCCGATACTTTGTTGAGGTGTCAACTGAGATTGAGTAAGAAAGGGTCAAGGCGGGAGAAGGCACCCGAGTAATCTGAGAAAGAACAGATCATGTAGACCGCTTAGGGTAAAAAAGGGGCTGGATTAGAGGTCTATGACTGTATTGTGCCATGAGCCTAAGTGGGCCCATGTAGGGCCAGGCAGGGGGCAACATGATTTTTTTTAGAAATTTTGAAAAAAATAATAAAAAGTTAAAATAAATTAATAAGATAAATAAGAAATTGAAAAAAAAATATTAGAATTTTATTCCATATAAATTTTGGTGTATAATAAAATAAAATTGAAAAAATTTATGTACATATTATGTATTGGTGTTATTTAAAATAATTAATCTTTATTTTAGTTATTTGTTATAAAAATAATGTAGTAATGTAGTAATTTAATAATTTGGTAATTTAGATTAATTATACTAATAAATTTTAACAAAAATAATAAATTATTCTTAATTATTTAATAAAATAATTATTTTTTCCATATTATGTATTGGTGTTCTATTTTATTTTCTTTACTTTATTAACGTTAAATGTTACAATTTTTGTAAATATTACTTAAACAAACTTTAGGTTGGGCTTTGGTTGATCTTCAACCTGATCCAACTCCCTAAGTTACACCCCTAAGAGAAATGTGACATTCCTAGTAATTGGACTGAACCAAAATGAGTACAACCCATTAATGCTTTATTTTTGGATTTTTAACTATTTTTAGATGAAAATTGTTAACATTAAAGCCTAAGGAGCTATGGAAGATGGGCTATGACTCCCATTACCTAGCCTAGCCCGACTTACACCTCAAGCATAATAATATTTTTCTGGGCTCGGGATAATGATAGGCTTGTCCGTGTTAATTGTAAAATTATTATTTTTTTACAAATTAATTTTTTTATTTAATTTTAATCTATTATAAAAATATATATAAAGATTTTGATCTATATATTAATATAAAATTTGTTATCTAAATATATATGTATATAACTTTCAATTCAAGCATAAATGACTCTTGGGCCCTACCTGCTATGGCTATCTATGGACTAAAATTCCAACTACAATCCAAGTCCAATAAAAAATTGTCATTATGTGTATATGTGTTGTATAATTATGTGTACATATAAGAGTTAAAGAAATAAGCAAAGACTTGTATTGAATGAGAATGGTTCGATGGGGGAACTAGTCAAACCTTGTATATTTATAGATACAAGAGTTAAAGTTTATGTACAATACTCAATTAAGAGATCATATTACATTGAGCTCTATCAGATAGAGTTTATCCAGACTGAACTCTATCTGATAGAGTTTATCAAGTTAGTGGAGATCTATCACAAAACAAATAGAGATATGTGATGAACTTATCACAAGTTCATCGCATATCTATTGGCATGTCATCTTCTGATGATGTGGCTATATCTGATGATGTGGCAATATTGGCATCCTCAATATGCCCCCTCAAGCGAATGGGCATTGGGAGCACATGCAGCTTGTGTACTATGGATGTGAAGCACGGGGAAGATAATGGTTTGGTGAAAATGTCAGCCAGCTGACCCAGATACTGAATATGATGAAGTTGGAGAGATTTATTGAGGAGGTGATCCCATAGAAAATGAAAATCGACCTCTATATGGTGAGTCTGTGCATGAAAGATCAGATGAGCAGCAAGAAAACACACTCCCACATTATCACAATAAAGTGATGGAACTGATGTGAGATGGATTCCGAGATCCATTAAGAGGGATTGTAACCAAATTATTCAGTAGTAGTATTTGCAAGGAATTTGATTTCAGCTTCTGTACTGGACCTGGCAACTATCTGTTGCTTCTTGACACTCCAGTTCACTAGGTGAGAGCCGAGATAAATACAATAGCCACTAGTAGACCGGCGTTCATTAGGGCATCCAGCCCAATCAGCATCGAAGAAGGCAATGAGGTGAGTAGAAGACCGGGAGGAGAAGAATAAAGCATGATCTAGGGTATGTTTAAGATACCGAAGAATATGCTTGACTGCTATCCATTGTTCGTCCTGATGTCAGGACGAGTGAGAGTGAGATACTACAGTCCTCCAACAATACTCCAATACTGAGATGGATCAAAGAGAGGAGAGCCATGAAACTTGGAGAGTTTAGTTGTCGTCGCTATGGGAGTGGAGAGAGGTTTTGCACCATCAAGGCCAGCACGATGAAGTAGATCAAAGATATAGCAACGCTAACAAAGATAAAGTCCAGTGTGATCTCGGGGAGCTTCAATAGCTAAAATATAATGTAGGTCACTAAGATCCTTAAGCTAAAACATTCGGCCCAGACTGGTCACCACGGATTTAATGAGTGTCGGGGAAGTCCTAGTGAGTATAACATCATCCACATATAATAACAAATAAATACAACGATCACCATGAGAGTAAATGAAGAGAGGCATCACAACGAGTAGTACGAAATTCCAATTCGACAAGCTTAGTGCTAAGGTGTGAGAACCAAGCCTGGGGAGCCTGTCGAAGTCCATAGAGTGCCTTGGATAGTTTGCACACATGAGTAGGGTGATCAACATCTTCAAAACCCTTAGGCTACTGCATATAGATATTCTCAGGGACAAGCCCATTTAGGAAGGCATTGTCAAAGTCCAATTGTCAAATGACCCACTGATGGGAGATCGCAAGAGAGAGAATAGTACAAATGGTGGTGGGTTTAACGACAGGACTAAAGGTGTCAGAAAAATCAACACCTGGTATCAGAGTGAAGCCCTAAGCAACTAGTCGGGCTTTATAGCGATCCAAAGATCCATCAGGTTTCCTTTTGATCTTATATACCCACTTAGAGCCGACCACATTCATCGAAGATTGATATGGTACGAGGTCCCAAGTCTTATTTTTAACAAGAGCCTTGATGGGTTGTCGAAGCCCTCAAAAGTAATACTAGTCCCACAATAAAATATTTGTAGCAAAAGTGGTACTGGGTCGAATCCCATAGGGAGATAAACAATAATCTCTTAGCCGAATGAATAATATAATTGAGTGGGAAAATTTAATAACTAAAATTAAAAGAATAAGAAAGCAATAGCAAACTAAACAAACAAGAGAAAATCAGTCTTACCGAATTCTGGTTAAAGGGTTCGGGTTGAATCGATTGGCCATCGATCATAGGTAAATTTCAGCATTCTTGCGATTCAAGCATTTAACCTTAGATTTATTAGGATAGCCATAATAAACCTTGTGTTTTCCTAAATCAGTTGACCAAACCCAGCATTCGATCAACACTTATCACCACTCAACTGGGTACGATAGCGCTCCATATTAATTAATGATAGCATTATGATTTGTGAAAATAGTTAAACCAAAATAACAATAATTGATGAAAGAATGGTAGGATTGAAAGAATTGTAGGATCCATCTAATGGATGCCAAGAAGGGTGCGGAATGGGTGGGCAAATTTCAAAAATTTTCTACATTCTTCCAACTAGAAATCATATTCCCTAAATTTAGAGTACATTATTCAAGGATTCTACTTGAACCATAATCAAACCAGATCTGAACCAAAAGGAAACAAGAAAGATTATACCTGATCCGGAGAAACATTATCTCCCAAAGTTGGTGTTCACACCCAAAGAAGAAACCAAGATCAGCTCCTACTGATGATGACATATCTGTGGATGGAACGGAACTAGCAGGGTGCGTCCTACACACTGGATTCTTCGCAAGAATCCTCTGAAACCTTGAACACCGAATCTTTTGGTCTTTCTTGCAAGACTGTTGGCAAGAACTGATTTCTTGACTTCCTGTTGCTGCAAAGGTCCAATCTTCCAACAGGGAATGGCGGCTACTAGAGGAGGAGAAATCCAGGGATGAAGAGGATAGAACTGTCTCTTCTCTCTGGAGTCTGTGAGAGATCAAATCTCAATTCGCAGGAGGTGTCTCTTGCATCCAAAACCCGAGTTCGAAATCTGATATTTCTCTTAGGGTTTTCTCCTCTTTCTTCTTGATTAAGAAACCTCCCAATATTTTGGGAGTTATCCCAATCCAAATCAGTATTTGGATAGGGGATAATCTTAATCCTATCTGCAGATTAAGTTAGTTAACTCCTGATCTTATCAGAAGGTTACCAGATTCAAATCTAATTTGAATTTGGTCTCTCAGAGTGGATAAGGTTAAAAACCCAATCCTTTTACTAACATTAATCTCATATTCGCCCCATGAATAGGTGATCATATCAGCCCAGTTCGAAATGGGCTTTTGGCCCATTAAGTGTTCAGTGTTTAACTAGTTTCCAATCTGCTGCCCAGTTGGGCTTCTTTGTATGGTGTGGGACCCAAGCATTGATCTACACACCAGCCACATGGGTTCGGCCCAGCCTTTATTACAAGGCCCAGCCGAATTCACTGAAAGACTCGGTGACCCCCTTGAGCCCATCACATGGACCCTATGGGCCTAACACTTACATTAAGTGGTCCCTGGGCCAAGCCATCTTATAAAAACCCAGAGACTGTGGGTAGGTGCAAGATTAGCCCATTAGGTATTATCCTAAATGGTCTTACACTTAACCTCTCAGCCCTTAATGATCAAGCACTGCCCGACAAGAGAAAACCTCTCTCTCGGTTGCAAGAAACCGTGCCGCACTCTCTATTCACATGGATCCCGGGAATTAAAACCTTTGCAAATATTTTGAAAATGTACATATACATATAAATATATATATATTAATTTTGCAAAACAAAATTCCAACGATTGAAATCAACTGCCGGCAGTTTGGTTTCCATCAGAGAGAGTGCATTCCTGGTCATTACCATTGTCCGACAAAGGGGCTGATCCTGTCACTATGACCACTCACTCAGATCAATTCTCAGACTGCTCCAACATGTCCAGGTTTTGACCCCCACTAAGGATCTCACTGATTGACACATCAAAGATAGCCCGATCCGACACCTAGTGATGTGTCATACTCGAGTCTAGGGGCCAGGTGTAACTTTTCAGTTTTGCCCATCTGTCTCTAAGGTCTAGGGCAACACTGGAAATCTGGTCCAGTTTAAGGGTTCAAGCAATCCCATACTGCATGTGCCTTGGGTCTTACCCTGATGGCCGAAACAAGCCATCCCAACACTTGGTGGCACATCAGTATCAGCCTTGGCAGGATAAATCTCCCCAGACTTATCCAATGGCTGTGAATATTTAAAACTAACACAGGTTTCTATAAGTGTCCAGTTTTAGGGTCTTACACAGAATTATACCAAACAACATGAATCAAACATGTACTTTAATTTATTTCCACTAAATAACAAAAGTACATCAAATCCGATTGAAGCTAAGGGCATACAAGACTGTCTAACAAGGATCCATCTTATGGACGCCAAAAAGATTGTGGAATGGGTGGGCGAATTTCAAAAATTTTCCCACCTTCTCCCAACTAGGATTCGTATTCCCTAAAATTAGAATACAATATTCAAGGATCCTACTTGAACCATAATCGAACCAGATCTGAACCAAAAAGAAAATGGAGGATTATACCTGATCCGGAGAAGCAGTATCTCCCAAAGTTGGTGTTCACGCCCAAAGAGGACACCAAGATCAGCTTCTGCTGAAGATGTGATGGGACCAAAACGAACCCTAATTTTATCCCATAATATTCACTCTTTTACATTTATTTAGCATTTAAATGGACTCATTACTCTTGTCTTTCGATCTAGGGCAATAAAGAAGGCAATTGGAAGAAAACAGGGCAAATCGGGTGATTTTGCACAGTTTCGGCGACAGTCAGTAATCTGGGCCTAACTCTCAATTCCGGACACCGAATTGGATAATCAAGAAGAATTAGAAAGGTGAAAGGAAGGCCCACAACTTTTATGTTTTGGGTTTTGACAGATTCGGCCCGCATCGAGTACGAAACAAGCCCAAAGTCGGAGCAAGTTCGTAGCCAGGCCCATTTTACAACTTAAGCCCAACTCGCAGAAGTACCTTGAAGCAGCCCAACTCGAATTCAAGAGTTAAGAGTCCGAATTTCGAATGTAATCTCCAAGGAGAGAGTTTTATCAGATCTAAAGTCTTGAATGTAATCCTAAGAGATAAGAAGATTGAGATTAGAGCATTAGATAAGAGATAGGATAGGATTAGCTCAAGATAAGATCAAAACTCCCTAAAGATAAGATGATCTCCTAGAAGGAGTTGGAAAACAGCCCTCTCCTTTAGCTATATAAAGAGGGGGGCGAACCAGCTCTAGAAATCACTCATTCCAAGATCCAAGAGATCATCAAGAAGACCAAGAAGCAAGAAGGTAGTTCGGCTATGGAGTAGAAGAGCATGGAGATTGCGCAGATCATGAGTAGCTAAGCTTCTTTTTCTGGTTCAAGGGGGAGGTTCGATTGTGCCATTGTGAGGTTCTGTAGTTACTTTATTTTCTTTCTTTTTAATTCAAGTATTCATTGGTTCTTGTGCACATTTTTATTGGATATTAATGTTAATTAGTCTGACAAACTGAATTAATGTTGATTTTCCTACTACTATCCATGATTTCGGTGATCCGTAATTGTCACGAATAATGGTACAAGTAGCAATTAGGTTGATATCTTTTTGGGTCAATTGTTCATGACAGCCTTTGACCAATGTTTTAACATGGTTCAACCTAAAAGAATCGATGGAACAAAATTCAGTAATTGCAGCTATCTCAATTATTGTTATTTTGGTTTAATTGTTTTCACAAATCTTAATGCTATCATTGTTTAACATGGAACGCTATCGTACCCAGTTGAGTGGTGATATGTGTTGATCGAATGCTGGGTTTGGTCAACTGAATTAGGAAAACACAAGGTTTATTATGGCTATCCTAATAAATCTAAGGTTAAATGCTTGAATTGCAAGAATTCTGAATTGTACCTAAGATCGATGGCCAATCGATTCAACCCGAACCCTTGAACCAGAATTCAGTAAGACTGATTTTCTCTTGTTTGTTTAGTTTGTTATTCTTTTAATTTTAGTTATTTAATTTTCCCACACAATTACTTTACCCATTCGGCTAAGAGATTACTGATTTGCTCCCTGTGGGATTCGACCTAGAACCACTTTTACTGCAAATATTTTATTGTGGGACTAGTAATAATTTTGAGGGCTTTGACAAACCCATCAAAATTTTGGCGCCATTGCCGGGGAGCAACTTTAATTTCTTAGCTATTACCTTCCTCTTGTTAACCTCTTTTATTTTATGACTCGTGCTTCTCAACGAGGTGAACTCGAGTACAATCCCGAAATTGAGAGGACCACCCGTCGTTTAAGAAAGGAGGCGAAGCAAAGGAAGGATCATTCACTAAAAAAGGTGAATTCAGATTGTGATCTTCCCTTCTTCGAAGAAGTAGAAAGAATGGCTGATAGAGAGAGGACATTAAGGGAGTTGGCTGCACCAATTATGAACCAACAACCTTTATGCATCACGTACCCCACTCTTGAGGTAGCCTTTGAACTCAAATCTGGTTTGATTCAATTATTACCTCTGTTTCATGGTTTTCCAGGTGAGGACCCTCACAAACATCTAAAGGAATTTCATGTCGTCTGTTCAAGCATGAAACCCCATGGTATGACCGAGGACCAGGTAAAACTCATAGCCTTTCCATTTACTTTAAGAGATAAAGCAAAGGATTGGTTTTATATTCTCCCTCCCGGTTCTGTATGCACATGGGATGAAATGAATAGGATATTTTTAGATAAATATTTTCCTGCATCCCGGGCTGTGAATATAAGAAAAGAAATATGTGGAGTTTGGCAGTTTGGTGGTGAGACATTATATGAATATTGGGAAAGTTTTAAGCAACTTGTTGCTAGTTGTCCCCACCACCAAATTCCTGAACAATTGTTAATCCAATACTTCTATGAAGGGCTTCAGCCCATGGATAGAAGTATGGTCGATGCAGCCAGTGGAGGAGCCTTGGTGAACAAGACACCCGAAGCGGCCAGGGAGTTAATCTCCAACATGGCCGAAAATTCACAACAGTTCGGTGCTAGGACAGACGGTACCATTAGACGGGTTAATGAGGTAAGCCATGTAAATTTAGAAAATCAGATTTCTGACATAACTGCTTTGGTAAGACAACTCGCTGTAGGACAAGTACAAACTGCCAGGGTGTGTGGTATCTGTTCGATTCCTGGCCATCCTATGGACATGTGTCCATCATTGCAAGATGGTTCGATGTAGCAAGTCAATGCCGTAGGAGGATTCCCGGGCCAGCCCCAACGAAAGTATGACCCCTACTCCAATTATTACAATCCGGGTGGAGAGATCACCCAAACCTAAGCTACGGGAACCAAGGAGGACAACAGCAATAGCAGCCCCATTTTTTCAGTCGACAACCCCAGTTTTCAACACCCATCACAGCGCAAGGCCAACCCTCCAATTCAGGTATGTCATTAGAAGATATAGTTAAGGCTCTAGCTACTAATACTCAGCAATTTCAACAGGAAACAAGAGCCAGCATTCAGAATTTGGGGAACCAAATCAGTCAACTTGCCACTGCCGTTAGCAAGTTGGAGGTGCAGAGCTCCAGAAAACTACCATCACAAACGGTAGTCAACCCCAAGGAGAATGTAAGTGCAGTGGTGCTAAGAAGCGGGAAGGAACTGCAGCTAGAACCTACCTCACCAAGGAAGGTGGATAAAAGACAAGAAGAAGACAAGGTGCAGGACTCAAGAGTTAGAGAGAACGTTTCAGCCATGATCAAGAGGATCTTACCAGAAAAACATGCTGATCTAGGTATGTTCACCCTACCTTGTGCGATTAGCAATAAGAAAATCGAGCATGCCATGCTAGACTTAGGTGCATCTATCAATGTCATGCCATACTCGATTTACTATGCTTTGAGATTAGGTCCTTTAAGGGAAACTAAAGCTGTTATCCAATTAACTGATCGTTCTAACGCCTTCCCAGAAGGGATTCTTGAGAATGTAATGGTGCAGGTTAACGATTTAATTTTCCCAGCTGATTTTTGCATTCTGAAGATGGAGGAGGACATGATTGAAAGTTCAGCCCCACTTCTATTAGGCAGGCCACTTATGAAAACGGCCAAGACCAAAATAGATGTGGATGAGGGTACCCTCTTCGTCGAATGTGACAGAGAGACTATTAAATTTAATATTTTTGAAGCTATGAAGTACCCAAATGAAGACCATTCGGTTGACACTATTGATCCAACTGTGTAGGAATTTTTTGAAAAATATATGAATGAGGAGCTAGAATTGAGTGCACAATTGGATACGAAGGCCCCTATTCCAGATTTGAACCCACCCATGATAGATGGAAGGGGAGCACACCGAAAGCTGAAACCACGAGAGCTAAAGTAGCAAAGGAGGACGTCGAGCATAACAACATTAAACAATTGCTTGTGGGAGGCAACCCATTGTGTTTAGTTAATTTTGTTATTTCATTTGGTTTTTGATTTTTGTGTTTAGCAGGAACCCAACAAGACAAACAGGGAAGTACCCCCAAATCCTTCTACTTTACGCATAATCATATACACTGGGGACAATGTATAACTTAAGTGTGGGGGGATTAGGAAAATCTGATGGAAATTTGGGATACATTACCTTCTTCAAATTTCTGCTCCCTGAAACTTATCCTTGAACGATTTCAACTTATCAGGAATCATGTGCTTAGGCTGAATAGATAAAATAGGATGCAAGCATGACTAACTGAATCTTTCTTGGCTGCATATGGTACCTCATGATTTTAATCGATCAATAGGCAAGATGCATAAGGGTTTGATTGATTTTCACATAATTATCTGTCAAACATGGGTTGATTATTCTAGAACTTGCTGTATTAGGCATATAGAGACCACGATCAATGAATTCATGGATCAGGCGGTGAAACCCTGTGATTTTTGTGAAAAAAAAAAGAGTTTGAAAATAAAATAGTAACTAATGTGAGATGGAGCATAAAATGCACTCACATCTAGAAACAAAAACAAGTGTGAGATGGAGCATAAAATGCACTCACATCTAGAAATGAAAGCAAGTGTGAGATGGAGCATAAAATGCACTCACATCTTGAAAAAAAAGGCAAGGGTGAGATGGAGCATAAAATGCACTCACCCTAAAACCCCAACCCCATTCTCACCTTCAGATCCTAGGAATTCACACTAAGTGGTGAAGATGTGATACATAGAAAGCTTATGGCAATAAGCACACCTTGTTTTGATTCAAAGGAAAGTAATTGCATCTGGCTGAATTGGTTTGTTAAAAGCAATGAGCACCCGTGCAGTCTAAGGAGTTTTAGCCCTGGAAGGCTTGTCTCCTTGACTATCGATTTAACTTGGGACCATGAGGAATGGTGATTTGCGATCACTCTTGAACAAGAAAAAGGGGAGAGAGAGATGAAAAGGGAAAGGTTACCAAGTCTGAACTAAAGAATGAAATTAACCAGGCCTCATGTAGAGAAAAAGAAAGATTGAAAATCAATAGTTATTCTCTCTTGTGTTACTTGAGTTTTTGCCTTGCCCGAGGACGGGCAAAGTTTAAGTGTGGGGGGATTTGATGAGACCAAAATGAACCCTAATTTTATCCCCTAATATTCACTCTTTTACATTTATTTAGCATTTAAGTGGACTCATTACTCTTGTCTTTCGATCTAGGGCAATAAAGAAGGCAATTGGAAGAAAACAGGGCAAATCGGGTGATTTTGCACAGTTTCGGCGACAGTCAGTAATCTGGGCCTAACTCTCAATTCCAGACACCGAATTGGACAATCAAGAAGAATTAGAAAGATGAAAGGAAGGCCCACAACTTTTATGTTTTGGGTTTTGACAGATTCGGCCCGCATCGAGTACGAAACGAGCCCAAAGTCGGAGCAAGTTCGTAGCCAGGTCCATTTTACAACTTAAGCCCAACTCGCAGAAGTACCTTGAAGCAGCCCAACTCGAATTCAAGAGTTAAGAGTCCGAATTTCGAATGTAATCTCCAAGGAGAGAGTTTTATTAGATCTAAAGTCTTGAATGTAATCCTAGAGAGATAAGAAGATTGAGATTAGAGCATTAGATAAGAGATAGGATAGGATTAGTTCAAGATAAGATCAAAACTCCCTAAAGATAAGATGATCTCCTAGAAGGAGTTGGAAAATAGCCCTCTCCTTTAGCTATATAAAGAGGGGGCGAACCATCTCTAGAAATCACTCATTCCAAGATCCAAGAGATCATCAAGAAGACCAAGAAGCAAGAAGGCAGTTCGGCTATGGAGAAGAAGAGCATGGAGATTGCGCAGATCATGAGTAGCTAAGCTTCTTTTTCTGGTTCAAGGGGGAGGTTCGATTGTGCCATTGTGAGGTTCTGTAGTTACTTTATTTTCTTTCTTTTTAATTCAAGTATTTATTGGTTCTTGTGCACATTTTTATTGGATATTAATGTTAATTAGTCTAACAAACTGAATTAATGTTGATTTTCCTACTGCTATCCATGATTTCGGTGATCCGTAATTGTCACGAATAATGGTACAAGTAGCAATTAGATTGATATCTTTTTGGGTCAATTGTTCATGACAGCTTTTGACCAATGTTTTAACATGGTTCAACCTAAAAGAATCGATGGAACAAAATTCAGTAATTGCAGCTATCTCAATTATTGTTATCTTGGTTTAACTGTTTTCACAAATCTTAATGCTATCATTGTTTAACATGGAACGCTATCGTACCCAGTTGAGTGGTGATAAGTGTTGATCGAATGCTGGGTTTGGTCAACTGAATTAGGAAAACACAAGGTTTATTATGGCTATCCTAATAAATCTAAGGTTAAATGCTTGAATTGCAAGAATTCTGAATTGTACGTAGGATCGATGGCCAATCGATTCAACCTGAACCCTTGAACCAGAATTCGGTAAGACTGATTTTCTCTTGTTTGTTTAGTTTGTTATTCTTTTAATTTTAGTTATTTAATTTTCCCACACAATTACTTTACCCATTCGGCTAAGAGATTACTGATTTGCTCCCTGTGGGATTCGACCTAGAACCACTTTTACTGCAAATATTTTATTGTGGGACTAATAATAATTTTGAGGGCTTCGACAAACCCGTCAAGATGACACAGCTGTAGGTGGAACGGAACCAGCAGAGTGAGTCCTACACACGGGATCCTTCTCAAGAACCCACTGGAAACTCTGAGCACCAAATCTTTTTTAGTCTTTTTCTGCAAAACTGATGTCAAGAATTGATTTCTTGATTTCTTTCTTCTGCAAAGATCGAATCTTACAAGAAGGAATGGCGGCTGCTAGAGGAGAACTCCTGGGATGAAGATGGCTGAATTGTTTATCTTCTCTCTGGAGTGTGTATGAAATCTAATCTCAGTTCGCAGGATGCTTTCTTTTTGCTTGAACCCTTGGTTCGAAAATCTCTTTTCTCTCTTAGGGTTTCTCCTCTTTTCTTCTTGATTAAGAAAACATTCTAAATTAGGAATTATCCCAATCCAAATCAGTATTTGAATAGGGGATTATCTTAATTCTATCTCTAGATTAAGTTAGCTTACTCTTGATCTTATCAGGAGGTTACCAGATTCAAATCTGATTTGAGTTTGGTCTCCCAAAGTGGATAAGGTTAAAGGCCCAATCCTTTTGCTAACATTAATCTCAGATCTGCCCCATAGATGGGTGATCAGATCAGCCCAGGTCGAAATAGGCTTTTGGCCCATTAAGTGTTTAGTGCTTAACTAGTTTTGAATCTGCTGCCCAGTTGGGCTTCTTTGTATGACGTCGGACCCAATGATTGATCTACACACCAACCACATGGGTTCGGCCCAGCCTTTATTGCAAGGCCCAGCCGAATTTACTAAAAAACTCAATGAACTCCTAAGCCCATCACATGGACCCTATGGGCCCAACAATTACATTAAGTGGTCCCTGGGCCAAGCCACCTTATAAAAACCTAGGGACTGTGGGCAGGTGCAACATTAGCCCATCAGGTACTATCCTAAATGGTCTTACACTTAACCTCTCAGCCCTTAATGATCAAGCACTGCCCAACAAGAGGATCTCTCCCTCGATTGCAAGCACTTGGTGGCAGATGAATTCTCAGACTGTCCCAACATACCTAGGTTTTGATCCCCGCTAAGGATCTCACTGATTGGCATATCAAAGATAGCCCGATCTGACACCTAGTCAAGTGTCATAATCGAGTCTAGGGGTCAGGTGTAACTTTTCAGTTTTGCCCATCTGTCTCCAAGTTCCAGGGCAATACTGGAAATCTGGTCCGATTTAAGGATTCGAGTAATGTGATACTGCATGTGCCTTGGGTCTTACCCTGGTGGACGAGACAGGCCATCCCAACACTTGGTGGCACACCAGTATCAACCTTGGTAGGATAAATCTCCCCAGACTTCTCCAATGGCTGTGAACATTTAAAACTAACACGAGTCTCTATAAGTATCCAGTTTTAGGGTCTTACACAGAATTATACCAAACAACATGAATCAAACATGCACTTTATTTATTTACACTAAATAACAAAAGTACATCAAATCGGATTGAAGCTAAGGGCATACAAAACTGTCTAACAATTGAGATAGCTACAATTATTGAATCTTGTTCCATCGATTCCTTTTAGGTTAAATCATGTCAATACATTGGTCAAAATCTATCATGAACAATTGACCCAAAAATACATTAACCTAATTTCTACTTGTACCATTATTCGTGACAATTATGGATCATCGAAATCATGAATAGCAGTAGGAAAATCAACATTAATTCAGTTTGTCAAACTAATTAACATCAACATCCATAAAAGTATGCACAAGAATCAATGAATACTTGAATTAGAAAGCAAAAAAATAAATTAACTACAGAACCTCACAATGACACAATCGAACCTCCTCCCTTGAACCAGAAAAAGAAGCATAGCTTCTCATGATCTATACAATCTCCATGCTTTGTTTCTCCATAGCCGAACTGCTTTCTTGAGCTTCTTGGTCTTCTTGATGATCTCTTGGATCTAGGAGTGAGTGATTGCTAGAGGTGGTCTGCCCCCCTCTTTATATAGTCAAAGGAGAGGGCTGTTTTCCAACTCCTTTTAGGAGATCATCTTATCTTAAGGGAGTCCCGATCTTCTTTGAACTAATCCTATCCTATCTCTTATCTAATCCCCATCCTTCTTATCTTGATAGGATTACATTCAGAATTTAGATCTAATAAGACTTTCTCCCTCCTTGGAGGTTACATTCGAATTAGGACTCTAGGCTATCGCATTCGAGTTGGGATTTTCTGATAACTTGGGCTTCTTCCATGTTCTTCTGCGAGTTGGGCTTCAGTTGTGAATTGGGCCCGGCTGCAAACTTGCTCTGACTATGGGCCCAGTTTTGGACTCAATGCGGACCGAATCTGTGAAAATCCAAAAAGTAAAAGTTGTGGGTCTTCCTTTCATCTTTCTAATGCTTCTTGAATTTTCTAATTTGGAGTTCGGAATTGAGAGTTGTGCCCAGATTACTGACTGTCGCTGAAACTATGCAAAATCACCCGATTTGCCCTGTTTTCTTCCAATTGTCTTCTTTATTGCCATGAATCGAAATACAAGAGTAATGAGTCCATTTAAGTGCTAAATAAATGTAAAAGAGTGAATATTAGGGGATAAAAATATGGTTCTTTTTGGTCTCATCAAATCCCCCCACACATAAACCTTGCCCGTCCTTGGGCAAGACAAAATTCAAACAAAAACAAACTAACTATCCTACCGATTTTTAAACTCAACTCTCCTTCATCTTTCTCCACAAATATTCTAGGTTAGCTATTACGAACAATTAAATCACACAACCAAGTCATACATGACTCATTCATCAGTCAATCAAATTTCTACTACTGCAAACCAGGTAGTAAATCAGGAAAAACCATTTTATCTTCTCTCTCTTTTTATTTTCTTTTTCTTTTCTCTGAAGAAGTGAGTGCGCTTTATGCTCCATCTCACTTTTGGATTACTTGGTCAGTAGGTGCATTTTATGCTCCATCCTACTGTTTGATTTACTAGCTAGTAGGTGCATTTTATGCTCCGTCCTACTATCAGATGACTTGGCTGGTAGGTGCATTTTATGCTCCATCCTACCATCGGATTAATTGACCGGTGGGTGCATTTTATGCTCCATCCTACCAATTATGGCAATGGTGAAGTATTTATCCTATTTACTTAAACCTGAATTTAGGACTATCTTAATTGGAAAATGGCTTCAGATAAGTCATGTACTCTTTGATCGTACTTCATTACTAGGTTCACCATAATTTACCTAGAACATTGTTTCAATTGATTTCAAAAGAGTTGAGTGTTTTTTTTTTTTTTTTTTTTTTTTTTTTAACGTAAATGCAGAAAGACACGACCTAAATCAAATCACAACCTAAATTCTAACCTAAATCCCCTCCCCCACACTTAAAACTTACATTATCCCCAATGTCCCAATGTGAGGTTAAATGTAAAGAAAGGGCAAAAAAACTAAACTAGGAATGTAAAAACAAAAAGAAAAAGGAAAAACAAACTTCTCTATTTGTAATAATCATGGATTGGATCTTTTAGTTCTTGTGGATGTAGCTTTCGGTGTACTCCCCTTCCATCCATCATGGGTGGGTTCAAATCTGAAATAGGGGCCTTCGTATCCAATTGTGCACTCGATTCTATCTCCCCATTCATATCTTTTTCAAAAATTTCCTGCACAGTTGGAATCAATAGTGTCAACCGAATAGATTGAATGGTCTTCATTTGGGTACTTCATAGCTTCAAAAATATTAAATTTAACAGTCTCCCTATCAAACTCGACGGAGAGGGTGTTAGACAGTTTTGCATGCCCTTAGCTTCAATCAGAATGATGTACTTTATGAGTTTATTGTAAATGAACAAAAGTGCATATTTGATTCATGTTCCCTTGGTATGTTTCTGTGTAATCCCCTTAAATTGGACACTTAATGAGACTCATGTTAGTTTAGAATGTTCACAGCCAGTGGGTCGGTCTGGGGAAACCTATCCTGGTAAGGCTGACACTTTGGTGTCACCAAGTCAGTTAGAGTGGCCTGTCTCAGCTGCCAGGGTGAGACCCTAGGCACATACAATGTAGGATTAATTGAATCTTTGAAATAGACCAGATTTCCAGTATTGCCCTAGACCTTGGAGATTGATGGGCAAAACTGGAAAGTTACACCCGACCCCTAGACTTGATTATGATACTGCACTAGGTGTTGGATTGGGCTGTCTTTGATGTACTAATCAGTGAGATCCTTAGCGGGGGTCAAAACCTAGGTATGTTGGGACAGTCTGAGAATTCATCTGAGTGGGCGATCATAGTGACATGATCAGCCCCTTTGTCAGACAAAGGTAATGATCGGGGATGCACTCTCACTGATGGAAACCAAAACTGTTGGCAGCCGATTTCAATCGTTGAGATTTGTTTTGCAAAATATATTTTATATGAGATATAAAAGTATATATATAATGGTTATAAAAGGTTTGCAAAAGGTTTTAATTCTTGGGATCCATACAAGTAGAGAGTGCAACACTATTCCTTGCAGCCGAGGGAGAGGTCCTCTCTTGTCGGGCAGTGTATGATCATTATGGGCTAAGAGATTAAGTGTAAGACCAAATGAGGATAATACCTGATGGACTAATCTTGGATCTACCCACAGTCCCTAGGTGTTACAAGGTGGCTTGGCCTAAGGACCACTTAGGGTAAATGTTGGGCCCATAGAGCCCATTTGATGGGTTTCAGGGGGTGCACTATCCATAACAGTGTATTCAGCTAGGCCTTGTAACAAGGGCTAGGCCGAACCCATGTGGCTGATGTGTAGATCAATGCTTGGGTCCCACGCCATACAAGGAAGTCCAACTGGGCAGCAGTTAGGAAGGTTAAGTGAGCACAAAGCTTAATGGGCCTAAAGTCCATTTTGAACTGGGCTATTTAATTAGTTAATTATGGGGCGAATTCTGAGATAGATTAGCAGATAAGAGTCTAGATCTGAATGTGATTCAGATCTAGAAACCTCCTAATGAGATTAGGAGAAAGCTAATCTAATCGGCAGATAAGATAAGGGTTTATCCTTATCACTTGAAGAGAAGGCTGATCCAAATATGATTTGGATAAGCAACTCCTAATTGGATCAGGAGCTGATCCTTTAGGTTAACAAAAGGGGGCGGCAACCTTTAGATGAATGAGATATTCACATCCCCTTGAGTGCTGAAATCACAGAAGGAAGAATTAAGCATCCCTGCAGAATTCTTTCTTGCCGCCTCCCTGTTCTTGCCACCCCTGTTTGCCAGTTTGATCTCCAGTTGTGGGAGAAGTCAAGATTCGATCTTGACATCAATTCTTTGAGAATGAATTGATAGGAAGCTGTGCTCACGTGCCATCCTGCTGCTTCTTGTGAAGGATAGAGTTCTTGGAGAAGAACACTATTGATTCTGCTCCATTCTGCACTACGCCATCTTCAGTGGGAGCAGTCTTTGAATCCTTCCTTGGGCGTGAACACCTTTGTTGGGGGATACTATTTCTTCGTATCAGATATAATCCTCTCCAACTCCTTTTGGTTCAGATCTGGTTTAGTTTTTGGTTCAAGAATGATCATTGAAAATATGATTTTCTAAATAGGAAATGTGATTCCCAGTTGAAGGGAGAGAAAAATTTTTGAAATTCGCCCCCTTATTCCATAATCTTTGGGCGTCCATACGATGGACCTCTCATCCCTTCAGAGGGTACCCTCATCCACATCTATTTTGGTCTTGGCCGTTTTCATGAATGGCCTGCCTAATAGAAGTGGGGATGAACTTGTGACCATGTCATCCTCTATCTTCAGAATGTAAAAGTCGGCTGAAAAGATTAGATCATTAACCTGCACCAATACATTCTCAACAATCCCTTCTGGGTAGGTGTTAGAACGATCAGCTAATTGGATAACAACTCTAGTTTCCTTTAAAGGACCTAATCTCAAAGCATAGTAAATCGAGTATGGCCTGACATTGATAGATGCACCTGAGTCTAGCATGGCATGCTCGATTCGCTTATTGCCAATCACATAAGGTAGGGTGAACATACGTGGATCAGCATGTTTTTCTAGTAAGGTCCTCTTGATCATGGCTGAAATGTTCTCTCCAACTCTTACCTTAATGGGTCTCTAGTTTGAGTCATGTACCTCCTCTTCTTCCTATCCTTTATCTGCTTTCCTTGGTGAGGTAGGTTCTAGCTGCAGTTCCTTCCCGCTTCTCAGCACCACTGCACTTACATTCTCCTTGGGGTTGACTACCGTTTGTGATGGTAGCTTCCTGGAGCTCTGCGCCTCCGACTTGCTAATGGAAGTGGCAAGTTGGCTGATTTGGTTCCCCAAACTTTGAATACTGGTTCTTGTTTCCTACTGAAATTGCTGAGTGTTAGTAGCAAGAGCCTTAACGATTTCCTCTAATGACATACTTGAACTTGAGGGTTGACTTTGCACTATGATAGGTGCTGAATATTGGGGTTGTTGATTCAAATATTGGGGATGATATCTTTGTTGTCCTCCTTGGTTCCCATAGCTTAGATTTGGATGATCCCTCCACCCTGGATTGTAGTAACTGGAGTAGGGGTCATAATTTCATTGGGGCAGCCCCGAGAATCCTCCTACGGCATTGACTTGCTGCATCGAACCATCTTGCAATGATGGGCACATGTCTGTAGGATGCCCAGGAATCGAATAGATACCACACACCCTGGCTGTTTGTAATTGTCCTGCAATGAGTTGCTAAACCCAAGCAGTTAAATCTGAAATTTGATTTTCCAAGTTAGTATGACTTACCTCATTTACATGCCTATTGGTACCATCTGTCCTTGCACCGAACTATTGTGAATTTTCAGCCATGTTGGAAATTAATTCCCTGGCTGCTTCGAGTGTCTTGTTCACTAAAGCTCCTCCACTGGCTGCATCTACCATACTTCTATCCATGGGTTGGAGCCCTTCATAGAAGTATTGGATTAACAGTTGTTCGGGTATTTGGTGGTGTAGACAGCTAGCAACAAGTTGTTTAAACTTTTCCCAATATTCATATAGTGTCTCACCGCCAAACTGCCGAACTCCACATATTTCTTTTCTTATATTTATAGCCCATGATGCAGGGAAATATTTATCTAAAAATATCCTATTCATCTCATCCCATGTGCGTATTAAACCGGGAGGAAGAATATACAACCAATCCTTTGCTTAATCTCTTAAAGTAAATGAAAAGGCTATGAGTTTTACCTAGTCATCGGTCATACCTTGGGGCTTCATGCTCAAACAGACGACATGAAATTCCTTTAGATGCTTAGGAGGGTCCTCACCTAGAAAACCATGAAATATAGGCAATAGATGAATCAAACCAGATTTGAGTTCAAAGGCTACCTCAAGAGTGGGATACGTGATGCATAAGGGCTGTTGGTTCATAATCGGTGCAGACAACTGAAAGAATGGTATGATCCATTTAATGGACGCCAAGAAAGGTGCGGAATGGGAGGGGGCGAATTTCAAAAAAATTTCCTACCTTCTTCCAACTGGGAATCATATTCCCTAAATTTAGAATACATAATTCAAGGATCTTACTTGAACCATAAACAAACCAGATCTGAACCAAAAGGAAACAGGAAGGATTATACCTGATTCGGAGAAATAATAACTCCCAAAGTTGTTGTTCACGCCCAAAGAAGTAACCAAGATTCGCTCCTGCTGAAGATGACACAGTTGTGGATGGAACGGAACCAACAAGGTGTGTCCTACACACTGGATTCTTCACAAGAACCCTCTGGAAACCTTGAACACCGAATCCTAGTGTCTTTCTTGCAAGACTATTGTCAAGAACTGCTTTCTTAACTTCTTGTTGCTGCAAAGATCCAATCTTCCAACAGGTAGTGGCGGTGGCTGAAGGAGAAGTCCAGGGACGAAGAGGGCAGAATTGTCTCTTCTCTCTAGAGTCTGTAAGAGATCAAATCTCATATTGCAGGATGTGTTTCTTGCTTACTCAAAACCCCTAGTTCAAAATCTGATATTTCTGCTAGGGTTTTCTCCTCTTTCTTCTTGATTAAGAAACCTCCCAATATTTTGGAAATTATCCCAATCCAAATCAGTATTTGGATAGAGGTTAATCTTAATCCTATCTGCAGATTAAGTTAGTTAACTCCTGATCTTATTAGGAGGTTACCATATTCAAATGTAATTTGAATTTGGTCTCTTAGAGTGGATAAGGTCAAAGACCCAATCCTTTTACTAACACTAATTTCAGATTCGCCCTATGAACTGGTGATCATATCAGCCCAGTTCGAAATGGGCTTTTGGCCCATTAAGTGTTCAGTGTTTAATTAGTTTCCAACCTGCTGCCCAATTGGGCTTCTTTGTATGGCGTGGGACCCAAGCATTGATCTACACACCAGCCACATGGGTTCAACCCAGCCTTTATTACAAGGCCCAGCCGAATTCACTGAAAGACTCAGTGACCCCCTTGAGCCCATCACATGGACCCTATGGGCCCAACACTTACATTAAGTGGTCCTTGGGCCAAGCCATCTTATAAAAACACAGGGACTGTGGGTAGGTGCAAGATTAGCCCATCAGGTATTATCCTAAATGGTCTTACACTTAACCTCTCAGCCCTTAATGATCAAGCACTGCCCGACAAGAGAAGACCTCTCTCTCGGCTGCAAGGAACAGTGCTGCACTCTCTACTCACATGGATCCCGGGAATTAAAACCTTTTGCAAATCTTTTGAAACCGTACATATACATATATATATATATATATATATATATATATAGATATCTTATTTTGCAAAACAAAATTCCAATGATTGAAATCAACTGCCGACATTTTGGTTTCCATCAAAGAGAGTGCATTCCCGATCATTACCATTGTCCGACAAAGGGGCTGATCCTATCACTATGACCACTCACTCAAATGAATTCTCACACTACCCCAACATGTCCAGGTTTTGACCCCCACTAAGGATCTCACTGATTGACACATCAAAGACAGCCCGATCCGACACCTAGTGATGTGTCATAATTGAGTCTAGGGGTCAGGTGTAACTTTCCAGTTTTGCCCATCTGTCTCCAAGGTCTAGGGCAATACTAGAAATCTAGTCCAGTTCAAGGGTTCAGGCAATCCCATACTGCATGTGCCTTGGGTCTTACCCTGACGGCCGAAACAAGCCATCCCAACATTTGGTGGCACACCAGTATCATTCTTGGCAGGATAAATCTCCCTAAACTTATCCAATGGCTGTGAACATTTAAAACTAACACAAGTTTTTATAAGTGTCCAGTTTTAGGGTCTTACACAGAATTATACCAAACAACATGAATCAAATATACACTTAAATTTATTTCCACTAAATAACAAAAGTACATCAAATCCAATTGAAGCTAAGGGCATACAAGACTGTCTAATAGCTCTCATTTGCACTTAGGTCCAATTTGGTACAAGCCAGAGTCCCATACTTTCCACATGTCTCTCAAACACCTTCTGTGTCAGTGGCTTAGTCAATGGGTCTGCCACATTATCCGCTGATGCTACCTTCTGAATTAGGACATCCCCTCTACCAACGATCTCCCGCAGTACATGGTACTTCCTCTCGATGTGCTTTGACTTCGAGTGGACCCGAGACTCTTTAGCCTAGGCGATCGCTCCATTGTTGTCATACAACAACGGGATGGGTGATGTGCTGGACGGAATCACTCCCAATTCGTGTATGAATTTCTTCATCCACACGGATTCCTTGGCAGCTTCACTTGCGGCAATGTACTCGGCCTCGGTTGTGGAGTCTGCAGTGGACCCCTGTTTGTTGCTTTTCCAGCAAACAGCACACGATCCTATCGTGAAAACATACCCAGATGTAGACTTTCTATCATCTGGATCCAACTGGAAATCGGCATCGCTATACCCTAGAACTTGTAGTGAACTACCATCGAATACCAGATAAAACTCTTTTGTCATTCAAAGGTATTTAAGTATGTTCTTCATAGCAGTCCATAGCTCCTGCCCTAGGTTAGCCTGGAATCTGCTTACCACACTCACCGCCTGAGCTATGTCCGGGCGAGTGCACAGCATGGCATACATGATGCTCCCTACGGCCGAGGCATAGGGAACATCTCTCATGCCCTCAATCTCCTTAGAAGTCTTGGAAGACATCTTCTTGGAGAGAGTTACTCCATGTCTGAAAGGAACATTTCCTTTTTTGGAGTTTTCCATGCTGTACCTTTTGTCAATTTTGTCGATATAAGCAGCCTGGGATAAGTTGTTCTTGATGAAGAGAGCTCAGGGTCAGTGGGAGGTGTCCCACAAGTTCCAGGTAGTGACCAACCTAGAAGAACTACCCGGGGATCCAGTCCTCCAGTTCGTCTTGGCTATGACCAAGATAGTTACCTAGTGGAAGCTACAACAAGTGAGGAGGATCCCGTGACTTATACGGAAGCTATGTTGGACATTGAAGTGGGTAGATACCATGAGATCTGAGATGGACTCAATGGAGACCAATGGAGTCTGGACTCTAGTAGATCCACCTCCAGGAGTAAAAGCAATTGGCTTCAAATGGATCTATAAGAGAAAGAAGGGCCCCGAAGGCAAGGTAGTGGCCTACAAAGCTCATCTGGTGGCAAAAGGGTATACTCAGAAATAGGGCATCGATTATGAGGAAACCTTTTCACTAGTAGCCATGCTTTAATCCATTAGGATCTAGTTAGTTGTAGTAGCATACCATGACTACGAGATTTGGCAAATGGATGTCAAAACTGCGTTCCAGGATGAAGATCTTACTGAAGATATATATGCAGCAACCGCAAGGTTTCATAGCTGCAGGTCAGGAACACATGGTATGTAAATTAAATAGATCTATATATGGACTTAAGCAAGCTTCTAGGAGTTGGAACATCCAGTTTGACTCAACTATCAAAAAGTTTGACTTTAAGAAGAATCCGGATGAACCCTATGTTTATAGGAAATCCAGTGGAGATATGTTTACATTCTTGGTTCTGTATGTTGATGACATTCTATTCATTGGGAATGACATAGAAATGTTGACTACGATGAAAGTATGACTTTCACAACAATTCTCCATGAAAGATTTTGCAGAAGCCTCCTATATACTGGGTCTTTGACTCTATAGAGATAGATCGAAGTGGATAATAGGATTATCCCAATCTGCTTACATTGACAAAATAGTCAAAAGATATAGCATGGAGAACTTCAAGAAGGGAAATGTTCCTTTCAGACACAGAGTCACTGTCTCCAAGAAGATGTCTCCCAAGACTTCTGAGGAGATTGAGGGCATGAAGGACGTTCCCTATGCCTCAACCATAGGAAGCATCATGCATGCCATGCTATGCACTCATCGTGACATTGCTTAGGCAGTGAGTGTGGTAAGCAGATTCCAGGCCAACCCAGGGCAGTTGCACTGGATTGTTGTGAAAAACATACTTAAGTACCTTTGAAGGACAAAAGAGTTTTGTCTGGTATTCAATGGTAGCTCACTACAGATCCAGGGGTATACTGATGCCGACTACCAGTTAGATCCAGATGATAGAAAGTCCACATCTGGGTATATCTTCATGATATGATTGTGTGTTGTTTGCTGAAAGTTATCAAACAGGGGTCCTAAGTAGTAAGAATAATAGTCCACAACCCAAGCCGAACACATTGTCGTAAGTGAGGCTACCTTATGAATGAAGGTGTTCATTCTGAAATTTGGAATTCTGCACATCACCCATTCCACTATTATGTGACAACACTGGATCTACGGGAGATTGATGTTAAAAGGTAGCATCAGCGGAGAATGTGGCAGACCCATTGACTAAGCCACTAACACAGAAAGTGTTTGAGAAACACGTGGAAAGCATGGTACTCTAGCTTATACCAGATTGGACTTATGTGCAAGTGGGAGTTGTTAGACATTGTATGCCCTTAGCTACAATCAAATTGATGTACATTATGACATTTATAGTAAATGAATAAAGTATATATTTGATTCGTGTTATTATGGTGTATTTCTATGTAATACCCTTAAACTAGACACATATGAGACTTGTGTTAGTTTAGAATGTTCACAGTCGTTGGATAAGTCTGGGGAGATTTATCCTACTAAGGTTGACACTGATGTGCTGCCAAATTGGTTGGGGTATCCTGTCTCAGCTACCAGGGTGAGACCCGAGGTGCATGCAGTGTAGGTTTTCTTGAAACCCTGAACCAGACCAGAATTCCAGTATTGCCCAGGACCTTGGCGATTAGTGAGCAAAACTGGAATGTTACACCTGGCCCCTAGACTCAATTATAATACTGCACTAGGTATCAAATTGGGCTATCTTTGATGTGCCAATCAGTGAGATCCTTAGAGGGGGTCAAAACCTTGGTATGTTGGGACAGTCCGAGAATTCATTTGAGTGGGTGATCATAGTGATAGGATCAGCCCCTTTGTCAGGCAAAGGTAATGATTGATGATGCATTTTGTCTGATAGTTACAAATTGTTTGCAAAAGGTTTTAATTCCCAGGATCCATGTGAGTAGAGCGTGCAACACTGTTCCTTGCAGTCGAGGGAGAGGTCCCCTCTTGTCGGGCAATGATTGATCATTATGGGCTGGGAGGTTAAGTGTAAGACCATTGGGGGTTATACCTGATGGGCTAATCTTGCATCTGCTCACAGTCTTTGGGTTTTTATATGGTGGCTAGGCCCAGGGACCACTTTGTGTAAGTGTTGGGCCCATTAGGAGCCCATGTGATGGGCTTCAGGAGGTTCATTGTCTTTTCAGTGAATTCGGCCAGGCCTTATAATAGAGGCTGAGCTGAACCCTTGTGGCTATTGTGTAGATCAATGTTTGGGTCTCACACCATACAAGGAAGCCCAACTAGGCAGCAATTTGGAAGGTTAGTGAGCATATAGACTTAATGGGCCTAAATCCCAATTTGAACTGGTATAATTACATTATTTAAAGAGGGGTAGATCTGGGATTTGGATCAGTAGATCGGATAGGGCTTTATCCCTATCCACTCAAAGAGTCCAGATCCAAATATAGATTTGGATCTGAAAACTCCTAATAAGATTAGGAGGGCTGATCTAATCTGCAAATATGACACTCCTAATGGGATTAGGAGCAAATCTCTTTAAAGATATAAAAGGAGGAGGGGAAGGACCATTCTACATCCAACTCCACCAGAGATATCAGATCTCAGATCATGTAGAGAGAAGGCAGCAACAGTGTGACTGTGCCATCTCCTCCCTATGTTCTCCTCCAGTTGCCGCCATAGCCTGTTCGATCTCCATTGTTGTAGGAGCAATCAAGAAGCATTGTTGATATCAATTTTTGGAGAAAAACTGATTGTGAGTCGTGCTCACTTACCCTCCAAGGAATTCTTGGTGAAGGATTTGGTTCTTTGGAAGAACACTACTGATTTTGCTCCATCCTGCATTGTGTCATCTTTAGTGGGAGCTGTCTTTGGATCCTTCCATGGGTGTGAACACCTCCATTGGAAGATATTATTTCTTCGTATTTGGTAACTCTCTCTTTGTTTCAGATCATGTTCGGATCTTGGTTCATTATTGATCCTTGAAAAATGCAGTTTTTCTAAAATAGGGAATGTGATTTCTAGATGGGAGAGAGAGAAATTTTTGAAAATTTTCCCAATTTACCTACTTGGTTCGGCCATCCATATGATGGATCTCTCATCCCTTCAATGTTTGCAAAAGGTTTTAATTCCCAAGATCCATTTGAGTAGAGAGTGCAGTGTTTGATCATTATGGGTTGAGTGATTAAGTGTAAGACCATTGAGGGGTAATACCTGATGGGCTAGTCTTGCATCTTCCCATAGTCCTTGTGTTTTTATAAGGTGGCTTGACCCAAGGACCATTTAGTGTAAATGTTGGGCCCATTAAGATCCCATGATGATGGACTCAGGGGTTCACTGTCTCTTAAAGTGAATTCGGCCAGGCCTTGTAACAAAGGCTGGGCTGAACCCATTTGGCTGACGTGTAGATCAATGTTTGGGTCCCACGCCATACAAGGATACCCAACTGGGCAACAGTTTGGAGGATAAATGAGCACATGGACTTAATGAGCCTAAATCCCAATTCGAACTGGTTTAATAAGATTAATTAAATAGGGGCAGTTCTAGGATTTAGATCAGTAGATAGGATAAGGGATTGTCCCTATCCACTCAGAGAGTCCAGATCCAAATAGATATTTGGATCAGGAAACTCCTAATTAGATTAGGAGGGCTGATCTTTATCTACAGATATGATAATGGATTATCCTTATCTCTTAAAGAGAGTCCAGATCCAAATACAAGATTTGGATTAGGAAACTCCTAATGGGATTAGGAGAACCTCTCTTTTAAGCTATAAAAAGAGGAGGAGGACGAACCCCAATTCACCCAATCAAATTACTGATACAAGAAAGAATACAACTACAGTTGGACTGATGTCATCTTCTACTCTTGCCTTCTCCTGTTGTTGCTGCCATAGCCAGTTCGATCTCCACCTATAGGAGTGATCAAAAAAGGTTCTTGATATTAGTTTTTGGAGAAAAACTAATATGAAATTGTGCTCACTTACTCTCCATCAGATTCTTGGTGAAGAATCAGGTTCTTGCTGAAGAACCACCCTATTGATTCTGCTCCACCCTACGTTGTGTCATCATCAGTGAGAGCAATCTTTGGTGATCTCCTTGGGCGTGAACACCTTCATTGGGAGTTACTACTACTCCGTATCAAGTATATCCCTCTCCTACCTTTTGGTTTCAGATCTGGTCTGGTTTAGGATTCAAGATTGATCATTGAAAATGTAGTTTTCTAAAATAGGGAATGTGATTCCCAAATGGGAGAGAGAAAAATTTTTGAAATTTTGCCCAACCTACCTGCAGGGTATGACCATCCATATGATGGTGTTAGACAGTTTTGTATGCCCTTAGCTCCAATAAGTTTTATGTACTTTTGACATTTAGTGTAAATAAATAAAGTACATGTTTGATTCATGTTGTGTGGTACATTTATGTGTAAGACCCTGAAACTAGACACTTAATGAGACTCGTGTTAGTTTAGAACCTTCACAGCCGTTGGATAAGTCTGGGGAGATTTATCCTACCAAGGCTAACACTAGTATGCAGCCAAGTGTTGGGGTGGCTTGTTGAGCAGTATTTGATCATTATGGGCTGAGAGGTTAAGTGTAAGGCCATTTAGGGTTGTAGCTAATGGGCTAATCATGCATCTGCCCATAGTCCCTAGGTTTTTATAAGATGGCTTGGCCCAAGACCACTTAGTGTAAGTGTTGGGCCTATAGAGTTCATGTGATGGGCTCAAGGGGTTCACTGGAGTTTTTAGTGAATTCGGCTAGGCCTTGTAACAAAGGCTGCATTGAACCCATGTGGCTGATGTGTAGATCAATGCTTGGGTCCCACGCTAAAAAAAGAAGCCCAACTGGGCAGTAGTTTGGAAACTTATTGAGCACTGATTACTTATTGGGCCTAAAGCCCATTTTGGCCTGGTTGATAAGATCACCCACTTAAGGGGTCATATCTGGGATTAGGGTTAGCTAAAGGATTAGGGTTCTAACCCTATCCACTCTTGGAGACCAATTTTAAAAGTGATTTGAATCTAGTAACCTCCTGATAAGATCAGGAGTGGGCTGACCTAATCTGTATATAGGATTAAGATTATCCCTTATCCAAATACAAATTTGGATTGGGATAACTCCTAATAGGATTAGGAGTTTTCTTAATTACTAAGAAAGGAGGAAACCCTAATCAAGAATTACAAGAATTCGACCTAGGTTTTTTGCAGTAACATCTTCTGCAATCTGAGATAGGATCTCTGCTTCTCTAAGCTGAAATGTGCATTCATGCCACTTTCAGCCTTAGGAACTCCTCCAGCCGCCACCATCTTACTGCTTGGTTCGAACTCCTCTGAAGGTAAGATTAAGAAACTAGTTCTTGATATCAGTCTTTGCTGAAAGACTGATTTGGTTCGGTGCTCTAAGCCTCCAATGGATTCTTGCGAAGAGTTTGGTACGTAGGACGTACACTGTTGGTTCTGCCCCACCATCGTTGTGTCATCTTCAGCGGGAGCAGATCTTGGATCTTTCTTTGGGCGTGAACACCGATGTTGGAAGATTTTGATTCTCCGCATCAGGTATAACCCTTCCCCTGATCTTTGGTTCAGATCTAGTTTGATTTGGTTCGAGTAGATCCTTGAATATTTGATTCTAAAATAAGGGAATGCGATTCCCCATTGATAGAAGGGAGAAAATTTTTTAAAATTCGCCCACCTATTCCACTTCTTTCTTGGCATCCATACGATGGATTTCTCTCTCCTTTCAGTGGTATCAGAGCCATAGGTTCGAATGTTGAACCAAGAAATCAGATCTGAACCTGTGCAATTTGGTAGCAGTTGTTCTATCTGGGTATTGTGCAGATTGCATTTTTATTTCAAGAAATTGTTTCTTGTATGGGCGATTGATCTAAAATTAATTTTTGTTAAATCTAAAATTTAATTTAGAATGATTTTTATTTTATTTATGATTTAATGGACTGTTCGTACATGGAGTTTGAAGATCAGATTTGGTGCAGAATGTCTGCGCACCTGTTGTTTGCAATTTTTATTCATTATGGTCTATAAAATAATTTTTTTTCTAGACTGAATGTATAGGATTCAATCAAGAATGTAATTATTTAATAGAAATAGGATTTCTATTTTTTCTTTTTTCTTGATTGAGAAGATGGTGGCACTGGAGATTTGCAGATGAAGAGTTCGCATCTGCGTTTTTGCAGTTTGGGAAACTGCAACCCTAATTACTGACCTCTATTTTGCAGGTTGTACGAACAATCCAGATCTGTTTTTGATTGTCAAAAATTTGGAATTTTAATTTCAAATCTTTCATTGAATTGTTTCTTGAATTAAAAATTGTTTTAGGACCGTTTTGGACCAGATTAAACCAAAACTGTTTCGACCGAATCTAGAGTTCGAAAGGGGCTGTATTCAGTCCTGTTATTACTTCCTAGTCTAAAATCAATTTTTAATTGGAAGAACCAATTCGGCCCAACCTGTAAAGCCCAGTTTTAAGGGGTTAAAACTGCAAAAGCCCAGTTTTACATAAAAGTTATATGGGCCGAACTGCTAACTGCGATTCAGTCCATATACCTAGATGATATTAATGGTTAATATTATGGACATTAAACGGGCTAATTAATGGGCTTTACAATAGTTAATTGATTGGATTAATTCTTCCATTTCATGTGATGTGTGGATGTTTGATGTGCTGTGACCATGGGCCATAAACACTTGGCCCGTGATGATACGTTAGTGGCTCTTGCGCACACCATGGCTAAATTCACATCATTGCCATGGTGTCCTATACGGTCATTGGATGACCCCTTCCTTTCATGCTAAGCCCCACAACCCTAAAATGGGATGCATGCAGAAACCCTAGCCGAATTGGGCCACCACAAATCTGACTTTATGAAAGTCAGTGGGAGCCACTCTGGTTTGACCTAAATTAACTAGGGTGTAATTTTTTGTTCCCTCCAGCAAATATGAGTGCTTGTGATAGGGAGATCCATATGATGGATTCTCTAAAGGCCTTCCATCATTAGCATGAGGATGTGTTCTTCAGTAATGAGGAAACACACCAAAAAATGGGCTATCCATTTGCTGTTGGGCTTGTTTGAATGTTTCATAAGATGATAGGGGTGTCATAGATCGATGTGGGAGGGGCTTAACGAGAAAATGGGAACTCTCTCACGGTACCTTGGTGTAACCTAAATATGACGGGTTAGCACTCAATGGATAGAAAAGTTTACTTGAAAAACGGCTCTGAACCTTGTCCGACAGAGGCCAAAGGGAAACTCATACGATGAGTGGATATGATCCGTCATAGAAATGTTGTTGGGTTATGCAGTTGAAACAGTTGGCTCCACGCACCCTACGTAATTTCCCACATTTCTAGAGACATCTTCGCCATCTTTGTCAGTGAGATAGGAGGAAAATCTCAGAGATGAACAAATGGAAATGGAGCATAGAATAAAAGTCATATCTATGTAGGTAACATGAATCAAACTAAGGTTGTGGACTAATGTTTTGCTGTTTTATCAGAAAATGGAAAATAGATAATTTGCTAAGCTACTTGACGATAACAAGCTTAAGGGCCCAAACTATGCCAATTGGTATAGAACCTTATGCTGGTCTTAACTTTTGAGAAATTGGATAAGGTAGTTAAAAATCCTGCTCTAGAGTGTCCGAGTGACAAGGCTTCTGAGGCCCAAAGGAGGGAATTCCAAGATTGGGAGGATAAAAACTCCCTACCCCGCTGGTATGTCATTGCCTCCCTGGACAATCCAATACAGAGGCAGTTTGATCAGATCGAACTAGCCAAGGACATATTGGATAGTTTAAAGACGATGTACAAAGAGCAGAATCATTTTACTCGGCAGAAGGTCTTGAAGTTGTTCATGACCGTGCAGATGTCCAAGGGGTAGAAAGTTCATGACCATTGTCTTCGGATGATGGGCTACATCAACGAACTCGAAGCTCTTGGATCTGGGCTAGATCTTGCCATGCAAGTGAATACCATCCTTAATTCTCTACCTCCTTCCTTTAATCCATTCATAATGAACTACAATATGAACAAGCTGAATGTCAGCGTCCAGGAACTCATCAATATGTTGCAGAGGGCCAAGGATTTGATAAAAAAGGATGAGCCTCTATGGCTATGCTTATTGAAGCTAGCAAATCGAGCAAGAAAAAGAGGAAGGCAAAGAAGCCCCCAGAAGAAAGCTGGAAAATCTAAGAAGTAGAAGAAAAACAAGGCATCTGATGCCTGTCACCTCTGCAAGTAGGCCAACCACTGGAAGAGGAACTATCCCTGTTAGACAGTTTTGTATGCCCTTAGCTTCAATCCGATTAGATGTACTTTTGATATTTAGTGTAAATAAATAAATTGCATGTTTGATTCATGTTGTTTGGTATAATTCTGTGTAAGAATCTAAAACTGGACTGAGTTTTTATAAGATGGCTTGGCCCAGGGACCACTTAATGTAAGTGTTGGGCCCATAGGGTCCATGTGATGGGCTCAGGGGTTCACTGAGTTTGTCAGTGAATTCGGCTGGGCCTTGTTATAAAGGCTGGGCCGAGCCCATGTGGCTAGTGTGTAGATCAATGCTTGGGTCCCATGCCATACAAAGAAGCCCAACTGGGCAGCAAATTGGAAACTAGTTAAGCACTAAACACTTAATGGGCCAAAAGCCCTTTTCGAGCTGGGATGATATGATCACCCATCTATGGGGCGAATCTGGGATTAAAGTTAGCAAGAAGGATTGGGCCTTTAACCTTATCCTCTGGGAGACCAAATTCAAATCAGATTTGAATATGGTAACCTCCTGATAAGATCAGGAGTAAGCTAGCTTAATCTAAAGATAGGATTAAGATCATCCCCTATCCATATACTAATTTGGATTGGGATAACTTCTAATTAGGAGGTTTCTTAATCAAGAAGAAAAGAGTAGAAACCCTGAGAGATCATAATCAGATTTCAAACCTAGGGTTGTGTAAAAAGAAAATCATCCTGTGAATTGAGATAGGATCTCATACACACTCCAGAGAGATTTGGTTCAGATCTGGTTCAGTTTATGGTTCAAGAATGATCCTTGAAAATATGATTTTCTAAATAGAGAATTCGGTTCCCAGTTGAAGGGAGAGAAAAATTTTTGAAATTCGCCCCCTTATTCCGCAATCTTTGGGCGTCCATGTAATGGATTTCCTATCCCTTCAATTTCATCATGAAGTATCTATAAGGTTTTATTTTCTGGTTGAAGGGTTTGGGATGCTTTGGTTCTATAACATTGTGAGATCTAATTGATTTTATTTTAGTTCATTGTTTATGGGTATTCAAATGTTTTCTGTGATTTCCTGTTAAGATTACTTTTATTGATTAAGCAAGAAGGGCCCCTTGCTCATTCAATGAGAATAATCTATGGCAGATTGAACCTTAAATTTTGTATATGATTGGTAGATTTAATCATGGTGGCAACTAATATAAATTGTTTGCAAAAAGGTTTTTGATCTATATTTGGAAAATATATGATATGGTTTAAACGGTCTGAGCTTGTGAGATCACTGACCAAAATTGGGTCTCTCCCCTCTTAATGCTATTAATAGATTAAATCCTAAGAGCTTGTTTAGGACCATCTATTAATAAGCGAAGCAATCAAAGAGCTTGTTTTGGTTGTCGAATAATACGAGTAGAGGTTGGTTGTTAGAGCTTGTTAATGGCTATAACCAATTTATTCATATCCTAAGAATTCATCCTTGCATCGAGGATCAATGATAAGAATCAAAGCTAAACTTGGTCCTTCAACCGGAAGCTATCTCCCATCGATTTGATCCTCGTTTTCTGTTATTTTCTTTTATTTCATCTTATTTTCCTTAATTCAACAACCCCCTACTTCATATACTTGGAAATAAATCCACCCTATCCCTATGGAGATGACCTTGCTCATCACTGTTGTTGGACAGTTTTGTATGCCCTTAGCTTCAATCAGAATGTTGTACTTCATGAGTTTATTGTAAATAACTAAAAGTGCATATTTGATTCATGTTCCCTTGGTATGTTCTGTGTAATACCCTTAAACTGGACACTTAATGAGACTGGTGTTAGTTTAGAATGTTCACAACCAGTGGGTTGGTTTGGGGAGACCTATCCTGATGAGGCTGACACTGATGTGCCACCAAGTTAGTTGGTGTGGCCTATCTCAGCTGCCAGGGTGAGACCCTTGGCACATGCAGTGTTGGATTAATTGAATCTTTGAACTGGACCAGATTTCCAGTATTGCCTTAGACGTTGGAGATTAATGGGCAAAACTGGAAAGTTACACCCGACCCCTAGACTCGATTATGATACTGCACTAGGTGTCGGATTGGGCTATCTTTGATGTACCAATCAAGTGAGATCTTTAGCGGGGGTCAAAACCTAGGTATGTTGGAACAGTCTAAGAATTCATCTGAGTGGGTGATTATAGTGACAGGATCATCCCCTTTGTCGGACAAAGGTAATGATCGGGGATGCACTCTCACTGATGGAAACCTAGACTGCCGGCAGCCGATTTCAATCGTTGAGATTTGTTTTGCAAAATATATCTTATATTAGATATAAAAGTATATATATAGTATTATGGTTTCTAAAATATTTGCAAAAGGTTTTAATTCCCGGGATAATACCTGATGGGCAGTGTTTGATCATTATGGGCTGAGAGGTTGAGTGTAAGACCATTGAGGATAATACCTGATGGGCTAATCTTGCATCTGCCCACACTCCCTGGGTGTTACAAGGTGGCTTGGCCCAGGGACCACTTAAGGTAAGTGTTGGGCCCATAGAGCCCATTTGACGGGTTTCAGAGGGTGCACTGTACATAATAGTGCGGAATGGGTGGGCGAATTTCAAAAGCTCCCACTTGCACTTAGGTCCAATCTGGTACAAGCCGGAGTCCCATACTTTCCACGTGTTTCTCAAACACCTTCTGTGTTAGTGGCTTAGTCAATGGGTCTACCACATTCTCCGCTGATGCTACCTCTTGCTATCATCCTCCCATAGGTCCAGTGTTGTCATACAATAATGGAATGGGTGATGTGCTGAATTCCAAATTAATGAATGAACACCTTCACTCCTAAGGCAGCATCACTTATGGCAATGCGCTCGGCTTGGGTTGTGTACTATTAATTTGCAACTTAGGACCCCTATTTGCTGACACTCAGGAAACAACACACGATCCTATCGTGAAAATATACCCAGATGTAGACTTTCTATCATCTGGATCCGACTGGAAATCGGCATCGGTATACCCTAGACTTGCAGTGAACTACCATCGAATACCAGACAAAACTCTTTTGTCCTTCGAAGGTATTTGAGTATGTTCTTCACAGCAGTCCAATGCTCCTGCCCTGGGTTTGCCTAGAATCTGCTTACCACACTCATCGCCTGAGCAATGTCAGGGCGAGTGCACAGCATGGCATACATGATGCTCCCTACGGCTGAGGCATAGGGAACGTCTCTCATGCTCTCAATCTCCTCAGAAGTCTTGGGAGACATCTTCTTGGAGAGAGTGACTCCGTGCCTGAAAGGAACGTTTCCTTTCTTGGAGTTCTCCATGCTGTACCTCTTGACAATTTTGTCAATATAAGCAGCCTGGGATAATCCAATTATCCGCTTCGATCTATCTCTATAGAGTCGAAGACCCAGTATGTATGAAGCTTCTCCAAGATCTTTCATGGAGAACTGCTGTGATAGCCATACCTTGACCGAAGTCAACATTCCTACATCATTCCCAATGAGTAGGATATCGTCCACGTACAACACCAAAAAGGTGATCTTATCCCCACTGGACTTCCTGTAAACACAGGGCTCATCCGGATTCTGCTCAAAGTCAAACGTTTTGACTGCAGAATCAAAACGGATGTTCCAACTCCTAGAAGCCTGCTTAAGTCCATATATGGATCTATTAAGTTTACATACCATGTGTTCCTGACCAGTAGCAATGAAGCCTTGCGGTTGCTGCATGTAGATATCTTCACTAAGATCTCCATTCAGGAACGCGGTTTTGACATCCATTTGCCAAATCTCACAGTCATGGTACGCTGCTACAGCTAGCAGGATCCTAATGGATTTAAGCATGGCCACGGGCGAAAAGGTTTCCTCATAGTCGATGCCTTCTTTCTGAGTATACCCTTTCGCCACCAAGCGAGCTTTAAAGGTCTCAATCCTGCCATCGGGGCCCTTCTTCCTCTTGTAGATCCATTTGCAACCAATTGCTTTTACCCCGGAGGGCGGATCCACTAGAGTCCAGACTCCATTGGTCTCCATTGAGTCCATTTCAGCCCTCATGGCCTCCACCCACTTCTGGGAGTCTATGTCTAACATAACTTCCGCGTAAGTCACGGGATCCTCTTCACTAGTCAAGGTTTCCACTAGGTAACTATCCTGGTCATAACCATATCGGACTGGTGGTCTGGATACCCGGGTGGTTCTTCTAGGTTGGTAATTACCTGGAATTTGTGGGACATCTCCCACTGCTCCGGACTTCTCATCAAGAACTATTTCCTGACGATGGGTGTCCAGGATGTAATCGGATTCTAAGAACTGGGCGTTTCGACTGCAGAACACTTTCTGCTCACTCGGGTCATAGAATAGATAACCCACCGAATCCTTTGGGTAGCCTATAAACAGGCAACAACTGGTTTTAGATTCCAACTTGTCCGCACTTGTTCTTTTAACGTGTGCAGGACAACCCCAAATCTTCAAATGTCTTACACTTGGCTTCCTTCCGGTCCAAAGTTCATATGGAGTTTTCGGAACTGATTTGGTTGGAACCCGATTCAGCACGTAGATAGCAGTCTCTAATGCGTATCCCCAAAAGGATGTGGGTAATTGTGAACATACGAGAAGTGACCGGACCATGTCTAACAAGGTCCTATTCCTTCTCTCTGAGACACCCTTGAGTTGAGGTGTAGCAGGAGGAGCTAATTGTGACACTATCCCATTGGCCTTTAAGTAGTCCCTGAATTCGTCAGAGAGATACTCGCCACCTCGATCTGATCGAAGGGCCTTCATTTCTCTCCCTAACTGTTTCTCGACTTTCTGTCTGAACTCTTTGAACTTTTCAAAAGATTCAGACTTATGTCTCATTAGGTACACGTAACCATATCGTGAAAAATCATCTGTAAAGGTGATGAAGTACACGTGTTGATTCCGTGTCCTAACACTCAGGGGACCACAAACATCAGTATGTATTAGGTCAAGTGTGCCTTCAGATCTTTCAGGCTTACCGTCAAATGGCCGCTTAGACATCTTACCTTGAAGGCAAGGTTCACAAGTGGGAAGATTTTCTACAGTTAGAAAATCCAAAGGACCATCCTTTACCAGCCTTGTGATTCGGTCAATACCGATATGGCCAAGTCGGTAATGCCAGAGGCACGTGGGACTTACTGTATCACAATTCCTTTTCTTGGGATTTTCGACCGACGTAGTTTCGGTTAAGTTAGTTTTCAGAGAAGGATGTAGAACATAGAGACCGTTCTCTTGTTCCCCGCATACGATGAATTTATTATTCCGTTTAACAGTAATCACATTACTAAAATAAACAGTATATCCATCAGCACACAGTTTTGAAACAGAAATTAAATTTCTTCTCAAGTTCTGTACATAAAGACAATCTTTAAGTACAAGTATTCCTTCTTTAAAAACTAATTCTATGGTTCCTATTGCCGCTGCTGCAACACTTGCAGTTGTTCCCAAGAATAATGTCATTTCACCTTCACTCAACCTTCTGCTAACTTTGAACCCTTGCAGTGAGTTACATGCATGAGTTGAAGCCCCGGAGTCAACACACTAGGACACAGAAGTAACTAACATGTTAGTTTCTATGACACAAGTTTCGATGTTACCTTTCTTAGATTCCAGGTAGGCAGGACAATTCCTCTTCCAGTGGCCGGTCTGCTTGCAGAAGTGACAGACATCAGATGCCTTGTTCTTCTTCTACTTCTTAGGTTTGGTAGTTTTTTTTTGTGGCTTCTTTGCCTTTCTCTTTTTCTTGCCCGATTTGTTAGCTTTAGCAAGCATAACAACAGGCTCATCGTTCTTGAATAGATCCTCAGCCCTCTGCAACATATTGCTGAGTTCCTGGACGCTGACATTCAGTTTATTCATGTTATAGTTTATTGTGAATGCATTGAAGGAAGAGGGCAAAGAATTCAGGATGGCATCCACTTGCGTGCCAAGACCTAGCCCGGATCCAAGGGCTTCAACTTCGTTAATGTAGCCCATCATCCAAAGAGAATGGTCATGAACTTTCTGCCCCTTAGACATCTACGCGGTCATTAACAGTTTTAGGACCTTCTGTCGAGTAGAACGGTTCTGCTCTTCATATATTGTCTTTAGACTATCCAATATGTGCTTGGCTAGTTCGATCTGATCGAACTGCCTCTGTATTGAGTTGTCTAGTGAGGCAATGACAAAGTAGGGGGCTAGGGAGTTCTTATCCTCCCAATCTTTGTAGTCCCTCCTACGGTCCTCAAAAGCCCTATCACCCGAATGCTCTGGGGTAGGATTTTTCACCACCTTATCTAACTTTTCAGAAGTTAGGACCAGCATAAGATTTTTGTACCAGTCAGCATAATTTGGGCCCTTAAGCTTGTTATCATCTAGAAGCTTTGCGAATTTACTGTTTGCCATTTTCTAATAAAACAACAAAATCATTAGTCCACAACCTTAGTTTGATTCATGTTACCTACATAGATATGGCTTTTAATCTATGTTCCATTCCCATTTGTTCATCTCTGAGATTTCCCTCCTTTCTCAGTGACAGAGACGACGAAATGTCTCTAGAAATGTGGGAAATCACATGGGGTGCGTGAAGCCAACTGTTTCAGCTGCATAACCTCACCACCTTTCTGTGACGGATCATATCCACTCATCAAATGAGTTTCCCTTTGGCCTCTGTCAGACAAGGTTCAGAGCCATTTTCAGGTAAACCTTTCTGTCCAGTGAGTGCTTACCCATCATATTCAGGTTACGCCAAGGTACCGTGAGAGAGTTCCTATTTTCTGGTGAAGCCCCTCCCACATCGGTCTATGACACCCCTATCATCTTATGAAACACTCTAATAGATCCAACAGCAAATGGATAGCCCAATTTTATGGTGCGTTTCCTCATTACTGAAGGACCCATCATTGTGCTAATGACGGAAGGCCTTTAGAGAGTCCATCACATGGGTCTCCCTATCACAACCATTCATATTTGCTGGAGGGAACAAAAATGCCCTAGTTTTAATTTAGGTCAAATAAGAGTGGCTCCCACTGACTTTCATAAAGTCAGATTTCTGGTGGGCCTTAATCGGCTAGGGGTTCCGTACGCATCCCTTTTCAGGGTTGTGGGGCCCACCAAGCAAAGAGGGGTCATCCAATGACCTTGAAGGACACCATGGCAATGATGTTCATTCAGCCATGGTGTGCGCAAGAGCCACTAACAAGTCTTCATGGACCAAGTACTTATGGCCCATGGTCGCAGCACATCAAACATCCAAACATCACATGTAAAGGAGGAATTGATCCAATCAATTAACTGCTGTAAAGCCCATCGAATAGCCCATTTAAAATCTAAGTCATTAACAATTAATGACTACTAGGTGTATGGGCTGAATCGCAGATAGCAGTTCGGCCCATACAGCTCATCTCACAGTAATGGGCCTTTTGCAGTTTTAACCCTTTAAAACTGGGCTTTACAGGTGGGCCGAATTAATCCTTGTAATTGAACATCAGATTTGCAACAGCAAGTGTGAGAAATACAGACTGAAAAATAGTCCCTATCGAACCCCAGATTCGGTCCAAACAGTTTTGGTCCAATCTAGTCCGAGAGGATCCAAAACTGATTTTCAATTCAAGAATTAATTCATGAAAGATCTGAAATTAATAATTTTGATTTCAAACAATCACAAATCAAACTATGGACTGTTCGCACCACCTGCAAAACAGAGGTTAATCACAAGGGTTGCAGTTTCACAAACTACAAATCGCAGAAAGCGATTTCTCCAACTGCAAATCTCCAGCGCCACCTTCTTCTTCCTTCTTCTTTAATCAAGAAAAACAACAGAAATCCTATTTCTATTAATTACATTCTTGATCAAATCCTATACATTCGGTCTAAAATAAAAAAAAATTATTTACAAACCGAATATAAATAAAAAGAAAGAAAAAGGGTGCACAGACTATCTGCGCCAAATCTGCACTGTGATCTCCAGGTTCGAACAGTCCATTAAATCAAAATAAATAAAGAACAATTCTAAATAAATTTTGGATTTAATAAAATTAATTTCAGATCAATCGTCCTTAACAAGAAACAGTTTCTTGAAAAAAAGAAAACAATCTGTGCAAATCCTAAAAGAACACCTTTTATCCATCTGCGCAGGGTCAGATCTGATTTTCTTTTGGTTCAAGATTCGAACCTGTGGCTCTGATACCACTGAAAGAAGGGTAGGATCCATCTAATGGATGCCATAAAGGTTGCAGAATGGGTGGGCGAATTTCAAAAAAATTTCCTACCTTCTCCCAACTGGGAATCATATTCCCAAAGTTAAGAATACAATATTCAAGGATCCTACTTGAACCATAATCAAACCAGATCTGTACCAAAAGATAAATGAGAGGAATATACCTGATCCGGAGAAGCAGTATCTCCCAAAGTTGGTGTTCATGCCCAAAGAATGCTCCAAGATCCGTTCCTGCTGAAGATGACACAGCTGTGAATGGAACAGAACCAGCAGGGTGCGTCCTACACACTGGATCCTTCACAAGAATCCTCTGGAAGTATTAAACACTGAATCCTTCTCAGTCTTTCTTGCAAGACTGATGTCAAGAACAGATTTCTTGACTTTCTTTTCTGCAAAGATCTAATCTTGCAATGGCAGATGGCGGCGGCAGGAGGAGATCTCCAAAAATGAAAAAGGCTGAACTACTTTTTCTCTTTTTCTGGAGAGTATGAATCAGATCAGATCTAAATTCGCAGGAGGTATCCTATACCTCTTCAAGGTGGTTCAAAATCTCCTCCTTTCTTCTTGATTAAGAAACCTCCTTTTTAGGAGTTATCCCAATCCAAATCAGTATTTGGATAAGGGATAATCTTAATCCTTTCTGTAGATAGAGTTAGCTTACTCCTGATCTTATCAGGAGGTTACCAGATTCAAATCTAATTTGAATTTGGTCTCTTAGAGTGGATAAGGCCAAAAGGCCCAATCCTTTTACTAACTTTAATCTCAAATTCGCCCCATGGATGGGTGATCATATCAGCCCACCTCGAAATGGGCTTTTGGCCCATTAAGTGTTTAGTGTCTAATTACTTTCCAATCTACTGCCCAGTTGGGCTTCTTTGTATGGCGTGGGACCCAAGCATTGATCTACACACCAGCCACATGGGTTCGGCCCAGCCTTTAATACAAGGCCCAGCTGAATTCACTGAAAAACTCAATGAACCCCTTGAGTCCATCATATGGACCCTATGGGCCCAACACTTACATTAAGTGGTCCCTGGGCCAAGCCATCTTATAAAAACCCAGGGACTGTGGGCAGGTGCAAGATTAGCCCATCAGGTATTATTCTCAATGGTCTTACACTTAACCTCTCAGCCCTTAATGATCAAGCACTGCCCGACAAGAGAGGACCTCTCCCTCGGCTGCAAGGAACAGTGCCGCACTCTCCTCTCACATGGATCCCGGGAATTAAAACCATTTGCAAACAATTCGAAACCGAACATATATATATATATAAATATATTAATTTTGCAAAACAAAATTCCAACGATTGAAATCAACTGCCGGCAGTTTGGTTTCCATCAGAGAGAGTGCATTCCCGATCATTACCCATTGTCCGACAAAGTGACTGATTCTATCACTATGATCACCCACTCAGATGAATTCTCAAACTGCCCCAACATACCCAGGTTTTGATCCCTGCTAAGGATCTCACTGATTGGCATATCAAAGGCAGCCTGATCCAACACCTAGTGAAATGTCATAATCGAGTCTAGGGGTCAGGTGTAACTTTCCAGTTTTGCCCATCTATCTCCAAGGTCCAGGGCAATACTGGAAATCTGGTCCGGTTCAAGGATTCAAGTAATCCCATACTGCATGTGCCTCGGGTCTTACCCTGATGGCTGAGACAGGCCATCCCAACACTTGGTGGCACACCAGTATCAGCCTTGGCAGGATAAATCTCCCCAAACTTATCCAACGGTTGTGAACATTTAAAACTAACATGAGTCTCTATAAATGTCCAGTTTTAGGGTTTTACACAGAATTAAACCAAACAACATGAATCAAATATGCACTTTATTTATTTCCACTAAATAACAAAAGTACATCAAATCAGATTGAAGCTAAGGGCATACAAAACTGTCTAACAAATAGTGTATTCGGCCAGGCCTTGTAACAAAGGCTGGGCCTAACCGATGTGGCTGATATGTAGATCAATGCTTGGGTCCCACGCCATACAAGGAAGCCCGGGCAGCAAATAGGAAGACTAAGTGAGCACTTAACTTTAATGGGCCTAAAGCCCATTTCGAACTAGGCTATTTTTTTAGTTAAATATGGGGCGAATTCTGAGATGGATTAGTAGATAGGATAGGGTTTTAACCCTATCCACTAAGAGAGTCCAGATCTGAATCACATTCAGATCTAGAAACCTCTCAATAAGATTAGGAGAAGGCTAATCTAATCTGCAAATAAGATAAGGGTTTATCCTTATAACCTAAAGGGGTGTCTGATCCAAATCAGATTTCGATCAGCAAGTCCTAATTGGATTAGGAGCTGATTCTTTAAGGTTACAAGATAAAGAAGGGGCGGCAGCCTTTAGAAGGATTATTATTCACATTCTCTTTAGTGCTGAAACACAAAAAGGAAGAATAAAGCAACCCTGTAGAATTCTTTTTGGCACCTCCTTGTTTTTGCCGCCCAATTTGTCAGTTCGATCTCCAGTTGTGGGAGAAGTCAATATTCAATCTTGACATCAGTTCTTTGTGAAAGGATTGATAGGAAGCTGTGCTCACGTGCCATCCTATTGTTTCTTGCAAATGACAGAGTTCTTAGAGATGAACACTACTGATTCTGCTCCATCCTACACTGTGCCATCTTCAGTGGGAGCAGTCTTTAGATCCTTCCTTGGGTGTGAACACCTTCATTGAGAGATAATATTTCTCTGTATCAGGTATACTTCTCTCCTACTCCTTTTCGTTCAGATCTGGTTCAGTTTTGGCTCAAGATTGATCCTTGAAAATATGATTTTCTAAATAGGGAATGCGATTCCCTATTGAAGGGAGAGAAATTTTTTTTTGAAATTCGTCCCCCTTTTCTGCAAGATTTGGGCATCCATATGATGGATCTCTCATCCCTTCAACTATATACAAATTATTCACATTGAGCAAGACTTTTTATCTTTGGTTGGATTCGACACCCACCAATTTCCAAGGTCTATGGCAATACTATAATTTGGTCCAGTTCAGAGTTTCAAGAAAACCCACACTACATTTATCTCAGGTCTCACCCTAGCAGCTGAGACAAGTTACCCCAACCAACTTTGTAGCACATCAGTGTCAGCCTTGGCAAGATAAATTTCCTTAGATCTATCCAACAGCTGTAAAGATTCTAAACTAACACGAGTCTCATAAGTGTCCAGTTTATGGGTATTACATAGAAACATGCCAAAATAACATGAATCACTTATGCACCTTATTCATTTAAAATAAATGACAATAAGTTTATCAATCTGAATAGAGCTAAAGGCATACACTGTCTAACAGCTCCCACTTGCACTTAGGTCCAATCGTGTTCAAGCTAGAGTTCCATACTTTCCACATGTTTCTCAAACACTTTCTGTGTCAGTGGCTTAGTTAATGGGTCTACCACATTCTCCACTGATACTACCTTTTAACATCCATCTCCCGTAGATCCAGTGTTGTCACACAATAGTGGAATGGGTGATTTGCTGAATTCCAAATTCTAGAATGAACACCTTCATCCATTGGGCAACCTCACTTACTACAATGTGCTCTGCTTAGGTTGTGGACTATTATTTTTTACTACACAGGACCCCATCATGAAGATGGAACTAGATGTAGACATTCTACCATCTGGGTCTGACTAGAAGTCGATATTAGTATACCTAGCAATCTGTAGTGAACTACCATCGAATACCAGATAAAACTCTTTTCGTCCATCAATGGCATTTTAATATGTTTTCAACTGTCCAATGCTCTTGTCCTAGGTTTTTAATGATATTTGCTTACCATACTCATGGCTTGAGCAATATCCAGCCGAGTGCATACCATAGCATACATGATGCTCCATACGGCTGAGGCATAGGGAACCTCTCTCATGGCCTCAATCTCCTCGGGAGTCTTGGGAGATATACCCTTGGGGAGAGTGACTCCATGCCTAAAAGGAACATTTCCTTTTTTGGAGTTCTCCATGTTGTATCTCTTGAAAATCTTGTCAATGTAAGTAGATTGGGATAATCCTATTATCCTTTTTGATCTATCTCTATAGAGTCGAAGTCCCAAGATGTAAGAGGCCTTTCATTGAAAATTTTTGTGAAAGCCATCCTTTCACCATAGTTAACATTCCTACATCATTCCCAATGAGTAAAATGTCATCTACATACAGAACCAAGAATGTAAATTTATCTCCACTGGTTTTCCTATAAACACAGGGCTCATCCGAATTCTACTCAACATCAAACTGTTTGACAGTAGAGCCAAACATGATGTTCCAATAAACATAGTAGAGCCAAACATGAATGTAACCTCTTCTCCCATTGTCTTCCTGTGAACACATGACTCATCCAGATTATGCTCCAAGTCAAACTATCTTGACGATAGAGTCAAACCGGATGTTCCAGCTACTAGAAGCTTACTTAATTCCATATATGGATCCATTAAGTTTACACACCATGTGTTCCTATCCTGCAGCAATGAGCCATTGCGGTTGCTATATTTAGATATCTTTAGTAAGATCTCCATTCAAGAATGTAGTTTTGACATCCATTTGCCAAATCTCGTAGTCATGGTGTACTACTATAGCTAGTAGGATCCTAATGGATTTAGGAATGGCCATAGGCGAGAAGGTTTCCTCATAGTTGATTCCCTCTTTTTGGGTGTACCCTTTCGCCCCAATCTTACCATCAGGGCCCTTCTTCCTCTTATTGATCTATTTGCAACCAATTGCTTTCACCCTAGGGGTTAGATCTATTAGAGCCCAGACTCCTTCAGTCTCCATTTATTCCATCTCAACTCTCATGGCATTTAACCACTTCAAGGAATCTATGTCCAACATAGCTTTCATATGAGTCATGGGATCCTCCTCACTGGTCATGGCTTCGACCAAGTAACTTTCTTGGTCATAGTGATCTTCCTCCAAGAAATGGGCATTTCGATTATAAAACACATTTTGCTCTTTTGGATCATAGAATAAACATAAGCAACGACTGATCTTTGATTCTAATTTGTGAATAATTGTTCTTTTAACATGTGCTGGACAATGCCACATCTTCAAGTGTCTTGCACTTAGTTTCTTACTGGTTCATAGCTCATATGGAGTCTTAGGAACGAACTTGGTTGGAACCTGGTTCAGCACGTATATCGCAGTCTCTAATGCATACCCCCAAAAGGATGTAGGTAGTTCTGAGTGTACGACAAGTGATCAGACCATATCTAATAAAGTAAAGTTCCTCCTCTCTAACACACCATTTAATTGTGGTGTAGCAGGAGGATCTAACTGTGAAACAACCCCATTGTCCTTTAAGTAGTCCCTAAATTTGTCGAAGAGATATTCGGACTTATGTCTCATTAGGTACACGTAATCATACCGTGAAAGATCATCAGTAAATGTTATGAAATAAACATGCTAGATACGTGTCATAACATTTAAGAGACCACATACATTAGTATTTATGAGGTCAAGCATGCCTATAGATCATTCAAGCTTACTTGAAAATGACCATTTCATCATCTTACCTTGAAGGCAAGGTTCACAGGTTGGAAGATCTTCTACAGCTAGAAAATCCTAGGACCATCCTTTACCAACCTTGTGATACGATCTATGTTAATGTGGCCAAATCGGTAATGCCATATGCATGTGGGATTAAATGTTTCACATATTCTCTTTTTGGGGATTATTTCCGACGTAGTTCTCTGTAAGTGAGAAATTTGTTATTTCGTTTAATAGTAATCACATTACTAAACAGAATAACCATCAAACACAACTTTGAGACAGAAATCAAATTTCTTCTTAAGTTTGGTACATAAAGACAATCTTTAAGTACAATGATTCCTTCTATATAAACTAATTCTATAGTTCCTACAGTTGTAGCTGCAACTGTTATAGAAATCCCCAAGTAAAGAGTCACTTACCTATCACTCAGTCTTCTGATTATCTTGAACCCTTGCAATATGTTACATGCATGATTAGAAGCCCCAGAGTCAATAAACTAGGAAGCAGAAGTGACCAACAAATTGGTCTCTATGACAAAAGATTCAAAGTTACCTTGTTTCTTGGTCTCTAGGTATTGAGAATGATTCCTCTTTCAGTGTGATGTGGCTCATTGTGACACTAGCAAGTGCACTAGCCATTCAAGTAGTAAAGTAGTGAATAAAATATCGTTTCCACAAGGATTTAAGAAACAATTACTAATACTAAATTGGTCACTTCTTATCTGATCAACAACAAATCAAAACTTTATTCAAAAGTTAAAAATCCTAAACCAAAATCCATCTAAATTATTAGCCCAATTGCCTTCAATTCATGTTAGAAGAGTAAGTAGCTAATGTTAATCTCAGAATTCAGCAATCAACCAAATTGAATCATTCGAATAGATTGTGATTGAGACTAGGTTTGGTAAAACCCCAAGGTCATGAATAGCCTCTCTCAAGCGCATGTTCATCCTATGCATGAGTGGCGGTTTTTCTATCTCTACCAAGAATCTAATCATTTATGCATTTATTTATTCAAACACATCTAAGACATCAATTCAAATCTGAATTGATCACCAACTGAATTGTGCAAGTTATCTATAACCTTGCATGCAATTCAGTTCTTGAATAGTAGATCTGAATTCCTACAGTCTTTCTCAAGCACTCTAAGAATTCCAAGCTTAGATAAATTTGACCAATATGAAAATTTGCAGATCTGAGTTCTCTTTCAAGCAATTCAGATCTTGCAATCTTAGATCTGATTCAGATCTGAGTTTTGAAAGTTTAATTGGCTAAATTGATCTACAATTAACTTCTATTCAAGAAACTTCAAGAACAATTTGTACCCATTCGAATGAATCAAAATGAAATTGATTGCTGATCTGAAATTTTACAAACTTAACTACATCAAGAAAGAATGGAAGAGGGAGAAAGAAAAAAATGACAACAAGGAAGCTGAATTCGAATCAAAGGAAAATGAAACTGGAATGGAATTATTACAATAGATTTCTGAATCAAAAACCCCAAATTTCGAACTCACCTTCTCTTCTTGCTAGCTTGACTTGAATTTCTTCAGCCCTTCTTCTTCTCCTCCTTGCACCTAGCCCCTCTTCTCTTCTCTTCAAGGTGTTCGAACCTCTAGGAGTGGGAGAGCCTTGATCTCAAGCAATTGAATACCTTCCCCCTTTCTAGAGGCCTCCTTATATAGATTTTCAAGGGGCTATTTCCCCTTCTTGAAGTCTCTAGAATGGAGTGTATTACACCCCCTTCTTGAACTTTATAGAGTTCTCTTGAAAGCCTTCTAAGAGTTGCCACCCTAAGCTCTTTGGGCTACTATTAGGCTCCCACTTAGAACATGATAGCTACACTCTATGCTGCACTTTTGGGCTGAGAATGGGCCTTATCTGCTAGGCAAAATTTTACTCTTTTCTAGGCTTTTTTTCTTGGGTTTTTTTCAAGGAATAAACTTGTACTTCTTGGGCTGAAGTGTGCTCTCTTGCTTCCATAACCAGGCTGGGCTGAATTTGGTCTTTTTGGACATTCTTTTCTTACCTTTTGCCTTCTTTTTCTTCAATTAATTACCCCTGAAATCTTTTCTTAGCATTAAGCTAAATTAGGGCAAAATTAAATAAAACTGGCATAATAATCCATACAAAGACCTCATAAATTATAGATAAATTGTATGTTAATTATAGTGGCCACTATATTTGCAAAAGTGACAGACATCTGATGTCTTGTCCTTCTTTTGCTTTTTAGGCTTGCTACCCTTCTTTTGAGGCTTCCTTTTCACCTTCCACTTTTTCTTGCCCAAATTTCCACCTTCAACAAGCATGGCTTTTGGCCTATCCTTCTTTAGCAGCTCTTCAACCCTATACAACATATTGCTGAGTTCCTAAAGGCTAACATTTTGATTATTCATGTTGTAGTTCATGATGAATTGATTCAATGAGGGAGGTAGGGAATTTATGATGGCATCAATTTTAGTGTCATGATCAATCCCTGAGTTGAGAACCTCTAGTTCATTAATATAACCTATCATCTTTAGACAATGGTCATAAACCTATTGCCTTTCAGTCATTTTTGTGGTCATAAACAACTTTAAGACCTTCTGTCGAGTAGAACGATTCTTCATACATGGTTCTTAGACTATCCAATATCCTTGGACACTTTGATCTGATCGAACTATCTCTATGTCCAATTGTCTAAGGTGAAAGAACGGTAGGATCCATCGTATGGACGCCAAAAAGGTTGCAGAATGGGTGGGCAAATTTCAAAAATTTCCTACCTTTCTTCCAACTTGGAATCACATTCCCTAATTTTAGAATCAAAATTCAAGGATCCTACTTGAACCAAACCAGACCAGATTTGAACCAAAAGAGAAGGGAGAGATTATTCCTGATCCAGAGAAGTAGTTTCTCCCAAAGTTGGTGTTCACGCCGAAAGAAAATCCCAAGATCAGCTCCCACTGAAGATGACACAATGATGAAGGAGCCAAACCAGCAATGTTCGTCCCACGAATCAGGTTCTTATAAAGAACTTGATGGAAAACTATGAGCACCACATGAACAATCAAGAACCTTTCTTGATCTTTTCTACTGAGAACTCGAACTGGCAGAAAAGGTGGTGGTGGCTGCTTGAGGAGAATGCTAGAGAAGAAGGTGGCAAACTGTTATTTTCTTCTCTAGGGTTATCTGAGATCCTGTCTCAAGAGTGCAGAGTGATCTGCTAAAAGCTCCTTAGTGTTTGAATTCAAGTAATTCGAAATTAGCATTTCCTTCTATTTCTTGGTGATTAAGAAACCTCCTAAACATATAAGGAGTTGCCCTTATCCAAATCAGTATTTGGATTAGGACTCCTCTTAATCCTATCTATAGATTAGATCAGCTTTTGGGCTTAACCTAATCTCAGATCCGCCCCTTTAGGTGATTGATCAAATCTGCCCAGATCGAAATGGGCTTTAGGCCCAATATGTATTAAGTGCTCAATAGTCTTCCAACCTGCTGCCCAGTTTGGCTTCTTTGTATGGCATGGGACCCAAGCATTGATCTACACATCAGCCACATGGGTTCAGCCCAGCCTCTGTTACAAGGTCTAGCCGAATTCACTAGAAAGCCCAATGAACCCCCTGAGCCATCACATGGACCCTATGGGCCCAACACTTACACTAAGTGGTCCCTGGTCCAAGCCATCTTATAAAAACCTAGGGACTGTGGGCGAAGCAAGATTAGCCCAACATGTATTATCCTAAATGGCCTTACACTTAACCTCTCAGCCCATAATGACCAAGCACTGCCCAACAAGAGATGACCTCTCCCTCGACTGCAAGGAACAATACTACACTTTCTACTCACATGGATCTCGGGAATTAAAACCATTGAAATCAACTGCTGGCAGTTTGGTTTCCATCAGAGAGAGTGCATCCCTGATCATTATCTTTGATCGATAAAGGGGTTGATCCCGTCACTATGATCACCCACTCAGATGAATTCTCAGACTGTCCCAACATACCCAGGTTTTGACCCCCGCTAAGGATCTCACTGATTGGCATATCAAAGACAGTCCAATCCGACACCTAGTGCAGTACTATAATTGGGTCTAGGGGTTAGGTTTAACTTTCCAGTTTTGCCCATCAATCTCCAAGGTCCAGGGCAATACTGGAAATCTGGTCTGGTTCAAGGATTCAAGTAATCCTACACTGCATGTGCCTTGGGTCTCACCCTGGTGGCTGAAACAACCACCCCAACACTTGGCAACACACCAGTGTCAGCCTTGACAGGATAAATCTCCCTACACTTATCCATTGACTGTGAATGTTCTAAACTAACACGAGTCTCATTAAGTGTTCAGTTTAAGGGTCTTACATAGAACTATACCACACTACATGAATCAAACATGTACTTTATTTATTTACACTAAATATCAAAAGTACATCAAAACTAATTGAAGCTAAGGGCATACAAAACTATCTAACATAAGGAGGCTCTGATATAACATCAGGCAAGAGAATTTTTCTCTTCCCATTCTTGATACTCTCTCCTATGGACCTCAGAAGCCTTATCACCTGGATGATCCAGAGTAGGGTTTCTAGCAACCTTGTTCAGTTTCTCAGACGTTAAAACCAACATAATGTTATGGAACTAATTAGCATAGTTTGGGCCCTTAAGCTTATTGTCGTCCAATAATTTGGCGAATTGTTCATTGCCATTTCTGATAAAGGCAAAGCAGATTATGTTAGATAGTCTTGTATGCCCTTAGCTTCAATCGGATTTGATGTACTTTTGTTATTTAGTGGAAATAAATTAAAGTACATGTTTGATTCATGTTGTTTGGTATAATGTATTCTAAATTTAGGGAATATGATTCCAAGTTAGAAGAAGGTAGGATATTTTTGAAATTTTCCCACCCATTCCGCACCCTTCTTGGAATCCATTAGATGGATCCTACCATTCTTTCAGATTATTAGTCTACAACATAAATTGATTCATGTTAACTACATAGAAATGGCTTTTAATCTATGTTTCATTTCCATTTATTGTTCTCTGAGATTTTCCTCCTTTATCTGTAATGGAGACCGCGATGCATGTCTTTGGAAATGTGGGACATCACACTGAGTGCATGGAGCCAATTGTTTCAGCTGCATAATCCTTCCACTTTCTATGAAGGATCATTACCTCTCATCTTATGAGCTTTCTCTTTGGCCTTTGTCAGACAAGATTCATTGTTATTTTAGGTTAAACCTTTTTGTCCAATAAGTGCTTACCCATCATACTCGTGAATGCCAAGGTACCGTGAGAGAGTCTTCCATTTTAGGATAGGCCCCTCCCACATCAGTCAATGATGCCCCTATCATCTTATGAAACAATCCAACAGACCAAATAGCAAATGGATAACCCAATTTTATGGTACATCTCCCCATTACTGATGTTTCCATCTTCATGCTAATGATGAAAATCCTTTAGAGAGTTCATCATATGAATCTCCCTATCTCATTCACTTATATTTTGCTGGTGGGAATGAGTAATTATGCCCTAGTTCTTATTTAGGTCAAACTAAAGTGGCTCCCACTGACATTCTCAAAGTCAGATTTAGATAGGCCCTAAACGGGCTAGGGTTCCACACGGTTCCTCTTGGGGAGGAAGCTGATGTGGGGCCCATTAGGAAGGGAGATGATCTAATGATCTTAAGGACACCATGGCAATGATGTGCATTCAGCCATGGTGTGTGAAAGAGCCACTATCGAATTAACATGGGCCAAATACTTGTGACCCATGTACATAGCACATCACACATCACACATCACAGGCATGAAACAAATTTGTCCAATCAATTAAATTATCTATAAACCCCTAATTAAATAAAACATTATCAGCCCATTATAGCCCATAATATTATTAAATAACATTATCTAGGTATATGGTCTGAACTACTAAAGGCAGTTCCGCCCATATAGCAATTATGCTGAAATGGGCTAAAGTAGTTTTAATTCATTAAAACTGGGTTTTACAGGGGTGGGCAGAATTGAATCTTGTGATGGGCCATTAAACCCTGGCCCATAAAAAATATTTGGGTCAGAAAAGTAGCCCCATCGAACCATGGGTTTGGACCAAACCTAGGTCAAATTCGGCCTAGGGTTTGGTGTCCAAAACGATGTACAATTTCAAGAAAATGATCTGAATAGTAACTACAGCTGAAGAAGACACTCAAGATCAGCAAGAAAATAAATCAAAGGGTTGTAGTGTGATGTTCTTGGACAATTGGCGAACCTACAAAACAAAGATTAATCGTAGATTACAGATCTTGTATCTGTGAAATGTCTTCTTCTCCTCCATGCGAACCAGCACTTTTTCCAATGTAAAAAAAATAGAAAACCCTATTTTTCTATTAACTACATCAGATCAAATCCCATACATTTTGTCTAAAAATAAAAAAAAAAAGGTTATTTACAGACCAAAATAATAGAATAGAAAAATGCAGGGTGCACAAATCTTGGCGCCATTAAAGATTTCGATCTCTATCACACATACAGCCCACATATCCACGTAATAATCATAGAACCATTTCATAATTTAATAAAAATAATAAAAATTAATTAATTTTCAGAACATACGCCCCATTATTGAGAACCGAATTCTCACATTTGCGAAGGTTCAAATCAGGTCTGATTTGCTTCAAGAAATAAACCTGGCTCTAATACCACTAAAGGGAAGGGAGATCCATCATATGGATGGCAAAACCTTGCAAGGAGGTTGGGCGAAATTTCAAAAATTTTCCTTCTCCATTCCGGGAATCTTATTCCATGATTTAGAAAAATTGCATTTTTCAAGGTTCGTTATTGAAACAAACAGGACTAGATCTGAAACCAAAAGTAAGGAAGTAGGGAAATACCTGATATGGAATAATAGTAACTCCCAATGTAGGTGTTCATGCCCATTGAGTTGACCAAAACCTGCCTCCACTTAAGATGATACAACTTATGCTGAGGCAGGATATCATGATGGTGAAAGAATGGTAAGATCCATTTAATTGATGCCATGAAGGGTGCGGAATGGGTGGGCAAATTTCAAAAATTTTCCTACCTTCTCCCAACTAGGAATCATATTCCCTAAATTTAGAATACAATATTTAAGGATTCTACTTGAACCATAATCGAACCAAATCTGAACCAAAAGAATAGGGAGGATTATACCTAATCCGGAGAAACAGTATCTCCCAAAGTTGGTGTTCACACCCAAAGAAGACACCAAGATCCGCTCCTGCTAAAGATGACACAGCTGTGGATGGAACGAAACCAACAGGGTGGGTCCTACACATTGGATCCTTCGCAAGAACCCACTGGAAACTTTGAACATCGAATTATTTTCAGTCTTTTCTGCAAAACTAATGTCAAGAACTGGTTTCTTGACTTCTTTCTTCTGCAAAGATAGAATCTTGCAAGAGGGGATGGCGGTGGCTGGAGGAGAACTCGTAGGACAAAGATGGTTGAACAGCTTTTCTTCTCTTTGGAGTTTTGTGAGATCTAATCTTTGTACGTAGAAAGGTTTCTTCCTTGCTATAAAACCCTTGGTTCGAAATCTGATGTTTTCGAATAGGTTTCTCCTCCTTTCTTCTTGATTAAGAAAAACTCCTAATTTAGCGTTATCCCAATCCAAATCAATATTTGGATAGTGGATTATCTTTATCCTATTTGCAGATTAAGTTAGTTTACTCCTGATCTTATCAGAAGGTTACCAGATTCAAATCTGATTTGAATTTGGTCTCCCAGAGTGGATAAGGTCAAAAGCCCAATCATTTTACTAACATTAATCTCAAATTCACCCCATAAATGGGTGATCATATTAGCCCAGCTCATAATGGGCTTTTTGCCCATTAAGTGTTCAGTGTTTAACTAGTTTCCAATCTGCCACCCAGTTGGGCTTCTTTGTATGGCGTGGAACCCAAGCATTGATCTATACACCAGCCACATGGGTTCGGCCCAGCTTTATTACAAGGCCCAGCTGAATTCACTGAAAAACTCAGTGACCCCTTGAGCCCATCACATGGACCCTATGGGCCCAACACTTACATTAAGTGGTCCCTGGGCCAAGCCATCTTTTAAAAACCCAAGGACTGTGGGAAGGTGCAAGATTAGCCCATCAAGTATTATCCTAAATGGTCTTACAGTTAACCTCTCAGCCCTTAATGATCAAGCACTGCCCGACAAGAGAGGACCTCTCCCTCGACTGCAAGGAACAGTGTCGCACTCTCTACTTACATGGATTCTAGGAATTAAAACCATTTGCAAACCTTTTGAAATTGTACATATACATTTATATTTATATTAATTTTGTAATACAAAATTCCAACGATTGAAATCAACTGCTGGCAGTTTGGTTTCCATCAGAGAGAGTGCATTCCCGATCATTACCATTGTCCGACAAAGGGGCTGATCTTGTCACTATGATCACTCACTCAGATGAATTCTCAGACTACCCCAACATGCCTAGGTTTTGACCCCTGCTAAGGATCTCACTAATTGACATATCAAAGATAGCTCGATCTGACACCTAGTGAAGTGTCATAATCGAGGCTAGGAGTCAGGTGTAACTTTCCAATTTTTCCCATCTGTCTCCAAGTTCCAAGGCAATACTAGAAATCTGGTCCAGTTCAAGGATTCAAGTAATCCCATACTGCATGTGCCTTGGGTCTTACCCTGGTGGCCGAGACAAGCCATCCCAACACTTGGTGGCACACCAGTATCAGCCTTGGCAGGATAAATCTCCCCAGACTTATCCAATGGTTGTGAACATTTAAAACTAATACAAGTCTCTATAAATCTCCCCAGCCTTGGCAGGATAAATAAACATGCACTTTATTTATTTACACTAAATCTCCCCAGCTTCAAATTGGATTGAAGCTAAGGGCATACAAAACTGTCTAACAACTTCCACTTGCACTTAGGTCCAATTCGGAACAAGCCGGAGTCCCATACTTTCCACGTGTTTCTCAAACACCATCTATGTCAGTGGCTTAGTCAATGTGTCTGCAACATTATCCGCTGATGCTACCTTTTGAATTAAGACGTCACCTCTACCAATGATCTCCCATAGTACATGGTACTTCCTCTCGATGTGTTTTGACTTCGAGTGAGCCCGAGGCTCTTTAGCCTGGGCGATCGCTCCATTGCTCTCACACAACAACAGGATGGGTGATGTGCTAGACGGAATCACTCCCAATTCGTGTATGAATTTCTTCATCCACACGGCTTCCTTGGCAGCTTCACTTGCGGCAATGTACTCGGCCTCGGTTGTGGAGTTTACAGTGGACCCCTATTTGCTGCTTTTCCAGCAAACAACACACGATCCTATCATGAAAACATACCCAGATGTAGACTTTCTATCATCTGGATCCGACTAGAAATTGACATCGGTATAACCTAGAACTTGTAGTGAACTACCATTGAATAGTAGACAAAACTCTTTTGTCCTTCGAAGGTATTTACGTATGTTCTTCACAGCAGTCCAATGCTCCTGCCCTGGTTTGGCCTAGAATATGCTTACCACACTCACCTTCTAAGCTATGTCCGGGCAAGTGCACAACATGGCATACATGATGCTCCCTATGGCTGAGGCATAAGGAACGTCTCTCATGCCCTCAATCTCCTCAGAAGTCTTAGGAGACATCTTCTTGGAGAGAGTGACTCCATGCCTGAAAGGAACATTTCCTTTCTTGGTATTCTCCATGCTATATCTTTTGACAATTTTGTCAATGTAAGCAGCTTGGGATAATCCAATTATCCACTTTGATCTATCTCTATACAGTCAATGACCTAGTATATATGAAGCTTCTCCAAGATCTTTCATGGAGAACTGCTGTGATAGCCATACCTTGACTGAAGTCAACATTCCTATATCATTCCCAATGAGTAGGATATCATCCACGTACAACACTAAAAGGGTGATTTTATCTCCACTGGATTTCTTGTAAACATAGGGCTCATCCGGATTTTGCACAAAGTCAAACATTTTGACAGCAGAATAAAAATAGATGTTCCAACTCCTAGAAGCCTGCTTAAGTCCATATATGGATCTATTAGGTTTACAAACCATGTGTTCCAGACCAGTAGCAATGAAGCCTTGCGGCTACTGCATATAGATATCTTCATTAAGATCTCCATTCAGGAACACGGTTTTGACATCCATCTGCCAAATCTTGTAATCATGGTATGCTACTACAGATAGCAGGATCCTAATGGATTTGAGCATGACCACAGGCGAAAAAGTTTCCTCATAGTCGATACCTTCTTTCTGAGTGTACCCTTTTGCCACCAAACAAGCTTTGTAGGTCTCAATCCTACCATCGAGGCCTTTCTTCCTCTCGTATATCCATTTGCAACCAATTGCTTTTACTTTGGAGGGTGGATCTACTAGAGTCTAGACTCCATTGGTCTTCATTGAGTCCATCTCAGCTCTCATGGCCTCCACCCACTTCTAGGAGTCTATGTCTAACATAGCTTCCGCGTAAGTCATGGGATCCTCTTCACTAGTCAAGGCTTCCACCAGGTAACTATCCTGGTCATAACCATATCGGACTGGTGGCCTGGATACCCGAGTATTTGGTTTCTAAGAATTCGGTGTTTCGACTGCACCTGAGCTCTCCTATCAAGAAGTATTTCCTGATGATGGGTGTCCATGATGTATTTGGTATCTAAGAATTGGGCATTTCGACTGCAAAACACTTTCTGCTCACTTGGGTCATAGAATTGATAACCCATCGAATCTTTTGGGTAGCCTATAAATAGGCAACGGCTGATTTTGGATTCCAACTTGTTCGCACTTGTTCTTTTAACGTGTGCAGGACAACCCCAAATCTTCAAGTGTCTTACACTTGGCTTCCTTCCTGTCCATAGTTCATATGGAGTCTTAGGAACCGATTTGGTTGGGACCCGATTCAGTACGTAGATAGCAGTCTCTAATGCATATCCCCAAAAGGATGTGGGTAATTCTAAGTGGACGAGAAGTGACTGGACCATGTCCAACAAGGTCTTATTCCTCATCTCTGAAACACCGTTGAGTTGAGGTGTGGCAGGAGGAGCTAATTGTGACACTATCCCGTTGACCTTTAAGTAGTCCCTGAATTTGTCAGAGAGATACTCGCCACCTCGATCTTATCGAATGGTCTTAATTTCTCTCCCTAACTATTTCTTGACTTCTTGTCTGAACTCTTTGAACTTTTCAAAGGACTCAGACTTGTGTCTCATTAGGTACACATAACCATATCGTGAAAAATCATCTATAAAGGTGATGAAATACACGTGTTGATTTCGTGTCCTAACACTCAGGGGACCACATACGTCAGTATGTATTAGGTCAAGTGTGCTTGCAGATCTTTCAGGCTTACCATCAAATGGCCGCTTAGTCATCTTACCTTGAAGGCAAGGCTCACAAGTGGGAAGATTTTCTATGGTTAGAAAATCCATAGGACCACCCTTTACCAACCTTGTGATTCGGTTAACATCGATATGGTCGACTCGGTAATGCCAAAGGCATGTGGGAATTACTGTATCATGATTTCTTTTCTTCAGATTTTTGACCGACGTAGTTTCGGTTAAGTTAGTTTCCAGAAAAGGATGTAGAACATAGAGACCATTCTCTAGTTCCCCGCATGCGACGAATTTGTTATTCCATTTAATAGTAATCACATTACTAAAATAAACAGTATATCCATCAGCACACAATTTAGAAACAAAAATCAAATTTCTTCTCAAGTCCTATACATAAAGACAATCTTTAAGTACAAGCACTCCTTCTCTAAAAACTAATTCTACGGTTCCTATTGCCGCAGCTGCAACACTTGTAGTTGTTCCAAAAAATAGTGTCACTTCGCCTTCACTCAATCTTCTGCTAACTTTGAACCCTTGCAGTAAGTTACACACATGAGTTGAAGCCCCAGAGTCAACACACCAAGACACAGAAGTAACTAACATATTAGTTTCTATGACACAAGTTTCGACATTACCTTTCTTAGATTCCAGTTAGGCAGGACAGTTCCTCTTCCAGTGGTCGGTTTGCTTGTAGAAGTGACAAACATCAAATGCCTTGTTCTTCTTCTGCTTCTTGGGTTTGGTAGCTTTCTTCTGGGGGCTTCTTTGCCTTTCTCTTTCTCTTGCCCGATTTGTTAGTTTCAGCAAGCATAACCACAGGCTCATCCTTCTTGAGTAGACCCTTGGCCCTCTGCAACATATTACTGAGTTCCTGGACACTGACATTCAGCTTATTAATGTTGTAGTTCATTGTGAACGCATTGAAGGAAGAGGGCAAAGAATTCAGTATGGCATCCACTTGCGTGCCAAGATCTAGCCTGGATCCAAGGGCTTTGAGTTCGTTAATGTAGCTCATCATCGGAAGACAATGGTCATGAACTTTCTGCCCCTTGGACATCTGTGAGGTCATGAACAGTTTCAGGACCTTTTATCGAGTAGAACGGTTCTGCTCTTCATACATTGTCTTTAGACTATCCAATATGTCCTTGGCTAGTTCGATCTGATTGAACTGCCTCTATATTGAGTTATCTAGTGAGGCAATGACAAAGCAGTGGGCTAGGTAGTTCTTATCCTCCCAATCTTGGTAGTCCCTCCTACGGGCCTCAGAAGTTCTATCACCCGGACGCTCTGGGGCTGGATTTTTCACCACCTTATCTAACTTTTCAGAAGTTAGGACCAGCATAAGATTTTTGTACTAGTCGGCATAGTTTGGGCCCTTAAGCTTGTTATCATCTAGAAGCTTTGTGAATTGACCGTTTGCCATTTTCTAGTAAAACAGTAAAATCATTAGTCCACAACCTTAGTTGTGGGGCCCACCAAAAAAGGAAGGGTCATCCAATGACCTTAAGGGACACCATGGCAATGATGTGCATTCAGCCATGGTGTGCGCAAGAGACACTAACGAGTCATCATGGGCCAAGTGCTTATGGCCCGTGGTCGCAGCACATCAAACATCCAATCATCACATGAAAATGGAGGAATTGATCCAATCAATCAACTGTTGTAAAGCCAATTAAACGGCCCATTTGAAATCCATAACATTAACAATTAATGTTTACTAGGTGTATGGGTTGAATCGCAATCAGCAGTTCGGCCCATACAGCTTTTCTCACAAGTGTAATCCTTTTAAAACTAGGCTTTACAGGTGGGCCGAATTAATCCCTATAATTGAACATCAGATTTGGAACAAAAGTATGAGGAAAAATGGACTAAAAAACAGTCCTTTTCGAACCCCAGATTCTGTCCAAACAATTTTGGTCCAATCTAGTCCGAAATGGTCCGAAACTGATTTTCAATTCAAGAATTAATTCATGAAAGATCTAAAATTAATAATTTTCATTTTAGACAAACACAATTTAACTATGGACTGTTCACACCACCTGCAAAACAAAGGTTAATCACTAGGGTTGCAGTTTCATGAACTGCAAATCGCAGAGAACGATTTCTCCATCTCCAGCACCGCCTTCTTCTTCCTTCTCTTTAATCAAGAAAAACAGAAATCCTATTTCTATTAATTAATTACATTATTGATCAAATCATATACATTAAGTCTAGAAAAATAAGAAAAAATTATTTACAGACCAAATTGAATAAAAAAATAGAAAGGAAAAAGGTGTGCAGACCATCTGTGCAAAATCTGCATTGTGATCTCCAGGTTTGAACAGTCCATTAAATCAAAAATAAATAAAGAACAGTTCTAAATAAAATTTGGATTTGACAAAAATTAGTTTCAGATGAATCGCCCTTAACAAGAAACAATTTCTTGAAATAAAGGAAATAATATGCGCAAATCTTGGCAGAACATCTTCTGTCCATCTGCGCAGGTTCAGATTTGATTTTCTTTTGGGTTCAAGATTCGAACCTGTGGCTCTGATACCACTGAAAGAATGGTAAGATCCATCTAATGGATGCCATGAAGGGTGCAGAATACAATATTTAAGGATTCTACTTGAACCTTAATCGAACCAGAACTGAACCAAAGAAATAGGGAGGATTATACCTGATCCAAAGAAACAGTATCTCCCAAAGTTGGTGTTCACACCCAAAGAAGACACCAAGATCCGCTCCTACTGAAGATGACACAGTTGTGGATGGAACGGAACCAGCAGGGTGCATCCTACACACTGGATCCTTCACAAGAACCCACTGGAAACTCTGAACACCGAATCCATGTCAGTCTTTTCTGCAAGACTGATGTCCAGAACTAGTTTCTTGACTTCTTTCTTCTGCAAAGATCAAATCTTGCAAGAGGGGATGGCGGCGACTGCAGGAGAACTCCTGGGACGAAGATGGCTGAACAACTTTTCTTCTCTCTGGAGTTTTGTGAGATCTAATCTCTGTACGCAGAAATGTTTCTTCCTTGCTGTAAAACCCTTGATCGAAATCTGATGTTTTTGAATGGGATTCTCCCCCTTTCTTCTTGATTAAGAAAAACACCTAATTAGAAGTTATCCCAATCCAAATCAATATTTGGATAGTGGATTATCTTAATCCTATCGACAAATTAAGTTAGTTTACTCCTGATCTTATCAGGAGGTTACCAGATTCAAATCTGATTTGAATTTAGTCTCCCAGAGTGGATAAGGTCAAAAGCTCAATCCTTTTATTAACATTAATCTTAGATTCGCCTCATAGATGGGTGATCATATCAGCCTAGCTCATAATGGGCTTTTGGCCCATTAAGTGTTCAATGTTTAATTAGTTTCCAATCTGCCGCTCAGTTGGGCTTCTTTGTATGGCATGGGATCCAAGCATTGATCTACACACCAGCCACATGGGTTCGACCCAGCCTTTATTACAAGGCCCAGTCGAATTCACTAAAAAACTCAATGACCCCTTGAGCCTATCACATGGACCCTATGGGCCCAACACTAACATTAAGCAGTCCTTGGGCCAAGCCATCTTACAAAAACCCAGGGACTATGGGCAGGTGCAAAATTAGCCCATCAGGTATTATCCTAAATGGTCTTACATTTAACCTCTCAGCCCTTAATGATCAAGCACTGCCCGACAAGAGAGGACCTCTCCCTTGGCTGCAAGGAACAGTGTCGCACTCTCTACTCACATGGATCTCGGAAATTAAAACCATTTGCAAACCTTTTGAAATTGTACATATACATTTATATTTATATTAATTTTGCAATACAAAATTCCAACAATTGAAATCAACTGCCGACTATTTGGTTTCCATCAGAGAGAGTGCAATCCCGATCATTACCATTGTCCGACAAAGGGGCTGATCCTGTCACTATGATCATTCACTCAGATGAATTCTCAAACTGCCCCAACATGCCCAGGTTTTGACCCCTGCTAAGGATCTCACTGATTGACATATCAAAGGCAGCCCAATCTGACACCTAGTGAAGTGTCATAATCGAGTCTAGGGGTCAGGTGTAACTTTCCAGTTTTGCCCATCTGTCTCCACGGTCTAGGGCAATACTGAAAATCTGGTCCGGTTCAAGGATTCAAGTAATCCCATACTGCATGTGCCTTGGGTCTTACCCTAGTGGCCGAGACAAGCCATCCCAACACTTGGTGGCACACTAGTATCAGCCTTGGTAGGATAAATCTCCCCAGACTTATCCAATGGTTGTGAACATTTAAAACTAACACGAGTTTCTATAAGTGTCCAGTTTTAGGGTCTTACATAGAAATATACCAAACAACATGAATCAAACATGCACTTTATTTATTTACACTAAATGTCAAAATTACATCAAATTGGATTGAAGCTAAGGGCATACAAAACTGTCTAACAGATGGTTATTCAGCAAGAACCCTAATTCCTTAGCAAAAAATAGGCAAGGGGCTGGTGAGCACCACTTTTAATTGTTTCTTCTAGCAAGAGACAATATCAAGAACAATTATTGATCAGATCCAAGAGTGGAGATCAAACTGGGTAAGGGAAAAAAGAATTGGGGTAGAATTCTACAAATTGCTAAGTGTGTTTAAACTGGTGACTTTGCCCCTATTTATAGCCTTCTTTGTATTAGCTTCCAAATCCAACTAGGAAAGAGTTTCTTGATCCAAGTTTGATATTTGGATCTGGACTCTTAAATGGATAAGGCTTATCTTATCCTTTAGTTAATCCTGATCAGGTTATAAGTTAGAATTCGCCCCCTTTTAATTAACTTACTTAAGCCCAGTTCGAAATGGGCTTTAGGCCCATTTAGTCACATAGCTCACTTTTCCTTTAAATGCTGGCTAGCTTGGCTCTCTTTGTATGGCATGGGACCTTAGCATTGATTTACACACCAGTCACATGGGTTTAGCCTAGCCTCTGTTACAAGGCCTAGCCGAATTCAGTGCTGAACACAGTGAACCCCTGAGTTCATCAGTATGGGCTCTTAATGGGCTCAACATTTACACTAAATGGTCCTTGGGTCCAGCCACCTTAGGAATGCCCAAGGACTGTGGGTAGATGTAATATTAGGCCATCAGGTATTACCCCCAATAGAACACTTAACCTCTCAGCCCATAATGATTAAACACTACCCGGTAAGAGAGGACATCTCCCTTGGTTGCAAAGTATAGTGTTGCACTCTCTACTCACATGGATCTCGAGAATTAAAAACTTGTGCAAACACTTTGTGAAATCATAATATATAAGTATATCTCTATATAAATATATTTTGCAAAACAAATTTTAACAAGATTGAAATCAATTACTGATAGTTTAGGTTTTCATCAGAGAAAGTGCATTCCTCGATCATTCACTTTGTCCGACAAAGGGGCTGATCTTGTCACTATGATCACCCACTCAGGTGAATTCTCAGACTGTCCCAACATGCCCAAGTTTTGACCCCTTCTAAGAGATGGATATCACTAATTGGCATATAAAAAACAACCCAATCCAACACCTAGTGTAGTAGCATAATCGAGTCTAGGGTTAGGTGTAACATTCCAGTTTTGCCAATCTATCTCCAAGGTCCAGGGCCTAGAATTTGGTCTGGTTCAGGGTTTCAAGAAAACCCACACTACATGTGCCTTAGGTCTCACCCTGGCAGCTGAGATAATCCACCCTAACCAACTTGGCGGCACATCAGTGTTAGCCTTGGCAAGATAAATCTCCCCAGATCTATCCAACGGCTATGAAGATTCCAATCTAACACGAGTCTCATAAGTGTATAGCTTAATGGTATTACACAGAAATAGATCAAAATAACATGAATCAATTATGCACTTTATTCATTTACAATAAATGACAATAAGTACATCAATCTGATTGGAGCTAAGGGCATAGACTGTCTAACATGTGGGACATCTCCCACTACCCCTGAACTCTCCTCATCAAGAACAACTTCCTGATGATGATTGTTCAAGATGTAATCATTTTCTATGAAATGGGGATTTCCACTGAAGAACACTTTTTGCTCTCTTGGGTCATAGAATAGGTATCCTACAGAGTTTTGTGATAGCCTATAAATAGGCAATGACTGGCCTTGGATTCCAATTTGTCTGCACTAATCTTTCTAACATGTGCTGGACAACCCCAAATCTTCAAGTGTCTTACACTTGGTTTTTCTTACCGGTCCATAGATCATATGGAGTCTTAGGAACGGATTTGGTTGGAACCCAGTTCAGTCTGATTGCAGTCTCTAATGCGTACCCCCAAAAGGATGTAAGTAGTTTCGAGTGGATGTGAAGTGATTAGAACATATCCAATAAAGTCTGGTTGCTACTCTCTAACACACCGTTTAATTGTGGTGTAGTAGGATGAGCTAGTTGTGATACAATACCATTTTCCTTTAAGTAGTCTCTGAATCCATCAAAGAGATATTTTCCACCTCGATCTGATTGGAGGGCCTTAATGTGTCTCTCCAACTATTTCTTGACCTCTTGCCTGAACTCATTGAACTTTTCAAAAGAATCAGACTTATATCTCATTAGGTATGCATAATAATACCATGAATGATCATTGGTAAATGTTATAAAATAAACGTGCTAGTTATGTGTACGAAAATTCACAGGACTACATACATCAGTATGTATTTGGTTAAGCATGCTTGTAGATCTTTCAGGCTTACTTGTAAATGGTTGTTTCATCATCTTACCCTAAAGGCATGGTTCACAGGTTGGAAGATCTTATAAATTTAGAAAATCTAAAGGACCATCATTTACTAACCTTTTGCTACGATCTACATTAATGTGGCCAAGTTGATAATGCCACAGGTGAAGGGATGATATATCTATCGTATGGACGCCCGAATCTTGCGGAACAGAATGGATAATTTTCAAAAATTTCCTTCCATCCAACTGGGAATCGTATTCCCTATTTTAGAAAAATCATATTTTTCAAGGATCAATCTTGAACCAAGAACCAAACCAGATCTGAACAAAAGCAGTAGGAGAGGGATATACTAGATACAGAGAAATAGTATCTCCCAATGGAGGTGTTCACGCCCAAGGAAGGAACCAAAGACTGCTCCCACTAAAGATGGCGCAGTGCAGGATGGAGCAGAATCAACAGCATTCTTCAAAAGAACCAGATCCTTCGCAAGAATCAACTAGATGGCATGTGAATACTACTTCCAATCAGCCCTTTCACAAAGGACTGATATCAAGATCCAATCTTGATCATTCCTACTAACAAGAGGAGATCGAACTGGCAGATATGGCGGTGGCAAGAAAGAGGCAACAAGAGAGTTTTAGCGCAATGATGTTGAATTCTCTCTTCTGTGATTTCAGCTCTGAAGAGGATGTGATTATGAATGTCTTCTAAAGGCTGCCGCCCCTTCCTCTTTTTATAAGATTAAAGGGATCAGCTCCTAATCCCATTAGGAGTTGCTGATCCAAATCATATTTGGATGAAATTCCCCTTAAGTGATAAGGGTAAACCATTATCTTATCTACAAATTAGATCAACCCCTTCTAATCTTATTAGGAGGTTTCCAGATCTGAATAACATTTAGATCTAGACTTCTAACTGGATAGGTTTAAGACCCAATCTTATCTGCTAATCTAATCTCAGAATTCGCCCCTTATTTAACTGATCAAATCAGCCCAATTAAAAATGGGCATTAAGCCCAAAAAGGTTATGCGCTCACTTAGCCTTTCAAACTGCTACCCAATTGGGCTTCCTTGTATGGCGTGGGACCCAAACATTGGTCTACACATCAGCCACATGGGTTCAGCCCAGCCTTTGTTAGAATGCCTGGCCGAATACACTGTTATGGACACTACACCCCCTGAAACCCATCACATGGGCTCTATGGGCTCAACACTTACCCTAAGTGGTCTCTGGGCCAAGCCACCTTGTAACACCCAAGGACTGTGGGCAGATGCAAGATTAGTCCACCATTTATTGCCCTCAATGGTCTTACACTTAATCTCTCAGCCCATAATGATGAAACACTGCCGACAAGAAAGGACCTCTCCCTCGGCTGTGAGGAACAGTGCTGCACTCTCTACTCACATGGATCCCGGGAATTAAAACCTTTTGCAAACATTTAAAAACCATAATATATATACTTTTATATCTCATATAAAATATATTTTGCAAAACAAATCTCAACCATTGAAATTGGCTGCCAATAGTCTTGGATTCCATTAGAGAGAGTGCGTCCCCGATCATTACCTTTGTCTGACAAAGGGGCTGATCCTGTCACTATGATCACCCACTCAGATGAATTCTCAGATTGTCCCAACATACCCAGGTTTTGACCCCTGCTAAGGATCTCACTGATTGGCATATCAATGATAGCCCAATCCAACACCTAGTGCAATATCATAATCGAGTCTAAGGGTCAGGTGTAACTTTTCAGTTTTGCCCATCGATCTCCAAGGTCCAGGGCAATATTGGAAATCTGGTCCGGTTCAATGATTCAATTAATCCTACACTACTTGTGCCTTGGGTTTCACCCTGGCGGCTGAGACAGGCCACCCCAACTTTTGGTAGCACACCAGTGTCAGCCTTGGTAGGATAAATCTCCCCAGACTTATCCTACGGCTGTGAACATTCTAAACTAACACGAGTCTCATAAGTGTCCAGTTTAAGGTTATTACACAGAAGCACACCACAGGAACATGAATCAAATATGTACTTCATTAATTTACAATAAATTCATAATGTACATCAATCTGATAGGAGCTATGGGCATACAATTGTCTAATAGCTCCCACTTGCACTTAGGTCTAATTTGGTATAAGCCAGAGTCCCATACTTTCCACGTGTTTCTCAAACACTTTCTATGTCAGTGGCTTAGTCAATGGGTCTACCACATTCTCCACTGATGCTACCTCTCAACATCAACCTCCCGTTGTCACACAACAGTGGAATGGGTGATGTGCTGAATTCCTAATTCAAGAATGAACACTTCATTCATAAGGCAGCTTCACTTACAGCAATGTGTTCGGCTTAGGTTGTGGACTGTTCATTTACTACTTAGGACCCTTGTTTGCTGACATTCAGAAAATAACACACGATCCTATCATGTACTACTAGCCTTTCTAATATCTGGATCCGACTGGAAATCGGAATCAGTATACCCCTGGATCTGTGGTAAGCTACCATCGAATACCAGACAAAAATCTTTTATCCTTCGAAGGTACTTAAGTATGTTTTTCACAGCAGTCCATTGCTCCTGCCCAGGATTGGCCTAAAATCTGGCTACCACGTTCACTGCCTAAGCAATGTCTAGACGAGTGCATAGCAAGGCATACATGATGCTCCCTATGGCTGAGGCATAGGGAACGTCCTTCATGCCCTCAATCTCCTTAGAGGTCTTGGGAGACATCTTCTTGGAGAGAGTGACTCTGTGCCTGAAAGGAACATTTCCCTTCTTGGAGTTCTCCATGCTGTATCTCTTAACAATTTTGTCAATGTAAGAAAATTGGGACAATCCTATTATCCACTTCAATTAATCCTACACTACATGTGCCTTGGGTCTCACCCTGGCGGCTGAGATAACCCACCCCAACATTTGGTAGCACAACAGTGTCAGCTTTTGTAGGATAAAACTCCCCAGACTTATCCAACGACTATGAACATTCTAAACTAACACAAGTCTCATAAGTGTCCAGTTTAAGGTTATTACACAGAAACACACCACAGGAACATGAATCAAATGTGTACTTTATTAATTTACAATAAATTCATAATGTGCATCATTCTGATTGGACCTAAAGGCATACAATAGTCTAACAGCTCCCACTTGCACTTAGGTCCAATCTGGTATAAGCCGGAGTCCCAAACTTTTCACGTGTTTCTCAAACACTTTCTATGTCAGTGGCTTAGTCAATGGGTTTGCCACATTCTCCGCTGATGATACCTCTCAACATCAATCTTCCGTTGTCACACAATAGTGGAATGGGTGATGTGCTGAATTCCAAATTCAGGAATGAACACCTTCATTTTTAAGGCAGCCTCACTTACGGCAATATGTTCGGCATGGGTTGTGGATTGTTAATTTGCTACTTAGGACCCTTATTTGCTGACATTCAAGAAACAACACATGATTCTATCATGAAAACATACCCAGATGTAGTCTTTCTATCATCTGGATTCGATTGGAAATCGAGATCAGTATACCCCTGGATCTGTAGTGAGTTACCATTGAATACCAGACAAAACTCTTTTGTCCTTCGAAGGTACTTAAGTATGTTTTTCATAACAATCTAGTGCTCCTACCCTGGATTGGCCTGAAATCTGGTTACCACACTCACTGCCTGAGCAATGTCAGGACGAGTGCACAGCATGGCATGCATGATGCTCTTTACGACTAAGGCATAAGGAACGTCCTTCATGCCCTCAATCTCCTTAATGGTCTTGGGAGAACTCTTCTTGAAGAGAGTGACTCTGTGCCTGAAAGGAACATTTCCCTTCTTGGAGTTCTCCATGTTATATCTCTTGATAATTTTGTTAATGTAAGCAAATTGGGATAATCCTATTATCTGCTTTGATCTATCTCTATAGAGTTGAAGACCCAGTATATAGGAGGTTTCTCCAAGATCTTTCATGGAGAATTGTTGTGAAAGCCATACTTTCACCATAGTCAATCATTCGTACATCATTCCTAATGAGTAGAATGCCATCTACATACAGAACCAAGAATGTAACCTTGTCCCCATTAGTCTTCCTGTAAACACAGGGCTCATCCGGATTCTACTCAAAGCCAAACATTTTGGCAGTAGAGTCAAATCAGACATTCCAACTCCTAGAAGCTTTCTTAAGTCCATATATGGATCTATTTAGTTTACATACCATGTGGTCTTCTTGTAAACACAGGGCTCATCCGGCTGCTGCATGTAGATATCTTTAGTAAGATCCCCATTCAAGAACACAGTTTTGACATCCATTTGCCAAATCTCGTAGTTATTGTATGCTGCTATAGCTGGTAGTATCCTAATGGATTTAAGCATGGCCACAAGTGAAAAGGTTTTCTCATAATTGATGCCCTCTTTCTGAGTGTACACTTCCCTCACCAGACGAGCTTTGTAGGTCTCAACCCTGCCATCGGGGCCCTTCTTCATCTTATAGATCCATTTGTAATCAATTTCTTTTATCCCGGGGGGCAGCGGATCTACTATAGTTTAGACTCCATTGGTCTCCATTGAGTCTATCTCAGCTCTCATGGCATCTACCCACTTAAGGGAGTCTATGTCCAATATAGCTTCCGCATAAGTCACGGGATCCTCTTCACTAGTCAAGGCTTCCACCAGGTAACTATCATAGTCATAACCAAAATAGATTGATGGCCTGGAGACCCGGGCAGATCTTCTAGGTTGGTCACTACCTGGAACTTGTGGGACACCTCCTACTACATCCGAGCTCTCCTCATCAAGAACAATTTCCTGACGATGATTGTTCAGGATGTAATCTTTTTCCAAGAATTGTGCATTTCGATTGCAAAACACCTTCTGCTCACTTGGGTCATAGAATAGGTAACCTACAAAGCCTTTTGGGTAGCCTACAAATAGGCAACGACTGGTCTTGGATTCCAATTTTTCCAAAATCGTTCTTTTAACGTGTGCCAGACAACCCCAAATCTTCAAGTGTCATACACTTGGTTTCTTTCCTATCCAAAGCTCATAGGGAGTCTTTGGAACTGATTTGGTTGAAACCGGTTCAGCACGTATAACACAGTCTCCAATGCCTATCCCCAAAAGGATGTGGGCAAATCTGAATGGACGAGAAGTGATCGGACCATATCCAATAAGGTCCTATTCCTCCTCTCTGAAACACCATTAAGTTGTGGTGTAGCAGGAAGAGCCAACTGTGATACTATCCCGTTGACCTTCAAATAGTCCCTGAATTTGTCAGAGAGATACTCGCCTCCTCGATCCGATCGAAGGGTATTAATTTCCTTTATAATTACATCAGATCGAATGCCTATACATTCAGTCTAAAAAATTAAAATGAATTATTTTTTACAGACCAAATGTAAAAAAATAATCAAGAAACTACAAAATTGCAGGTTCCTTGTGCCAATCAAGATTTCAATCTCCATGTGTATGAACTGCCCATAAATCAAGAAAATTATAAAGAACAATTCTAAATAATAATCAGATTTATAAAATTTAATTTCAGATTAATCGTTCATTAATCGGAAACAAATTTTACATAAGAAACCCTATATCTACGCAAATTGGGTAGAACGCCTTCTTCTAATTTGCGTAGGTTTAGATTTGATCCAATTCGGTTCAAGACTTGAACCAGGCTCTGATACCACTGAAGGGATGAGATATCCATCGTATGGACACTTGAATCTTGTAGAATAGAATGAGCGAATTTCAAAAATTTCTTTCCATCCTATTGGGAATTGTATTCCCTATTTTAGAAAATTCATATTTTTCAATGATCAATCTTGAACCAAGAACCGAACTAGATCTGAAAAAAAACAGTAGGAGAGGGAAATACCTGATATGGAGAAATAGTATCTCCCAATAGAGGTGTTCACGCCCAAGGAAGGAACCAAAAATTGCCCCCACTAAAAATGGCGCAGTGCAGGATGGAGCAGAATCAGCAGCGTTCTTCAAAATAACCACATCCTTCGCAAGAATCAGCTGGAAGGCACGTGAGCACTACTTCCAATCAGTAAGGACTGATATCAAGATCCAATCTTGATTACTCCTACTGACAAGAGGACATCGAACTGGCAGATTGAAAGAATGGTAGGATCCATCTAATGGATGCCAAGAAGGGTGCGGAATGGGGGGCGAATTTCAAAAAAATTTCCTACCTTCTTCCAACTGGGAATCATATTCCCTAAATTTAGAATACATTATTCAAGGATCCTACTTGAACCATAAACAAACTAGATCTAAACCAAAAGAAAACAAGAAGGATTATACCTGATCCAGAGAATTAATATCTCCCAAAGTTGGTGTTCACGCCCAAAGAAGTAACCAAGATCTGCTCCTGCTGAAGATGACACAACTGTGGGTGGAATGGAACCAGCAGGGTGCATCCTACACACTGGATTCTTCGCAAGAACCCTCTGGAAACCTTGAACACCGAATCCTAGTGTCTTTCTTGCAAGACTATTGTCAAGAATTGCTTTCTTGACTTCCTGTTGCTGCAAAGATCCAATCTTCCAACAGGTAGTGGCGGTTGAAGGAGGAGAAGTCCAGAGACGAAGAGGGCAGAACTGTCTCTTCTCTCTGGAGTCTGTGAGAGATTAAATCTCATATTGCAGGATGTGTTTCTTGCTTCCTCAAACCCCTAGTTTGAAATCTGATAATTCTGCTACGGTTTTCTCCTCTTCCTTCTTGATTAAGAAACCTCCCAATATTTTGGGAGTTATCCCAATCCAAATTAGTATTTGGATAGGAGTTGATCTTAATCCTATCTGCAGATTAAGTTAGTTAAATCTTATCAGGAGGTTACCAGATTCAAATCTAATTTGAATTTGGTCTCTTAGAGTGGATAAGGTCAATGACCCAATCCTTTTACTAACACTAATCTCAGATTCGCCCCATGAACTGGTGATCATATCAGCCCAGTTCGAAATGGGCTTTTGGCCCATTAAATGTTCAGTGTTTAACTAGTTTCCAACCTACTGCCCAGTTGGGCTTCTTTGTATGGCATGGGACCCAAGCATTGATCTACACACCAGCCACATGGGTTCGGCCCAGCCTTTATTACAAGACCCAGCCGAATTCACTGAAAGACTCAGTGACCCCCTTGAGCCCATCACATGGACCCTATGGGCCCAACACTTACATTAAGTGGTCCCTGGGCCAAACCATCTTATAAAAACCCAGGGACTGTGGGCAGGTGCAAGATTAGCCCATCAGGTAATATCCTAAATGGTCTTACACTTAACCTCTCAGCCCTTAATGATCAAGCACTGCCTGACAAGAGAAGACCTCTCCCTCGGCTGCAAGGAACAGTGCCGCACTCTCCTCTCACATGGATCCCGGGAATTAAAATCTTTTGCAAATCTTTTGAAGCCGTACATACATATATATATTTATATGCTGATGTGGGGTCCATCAAAAAGGGAGATCATCCAATGATTTTATGGACACCATGGCAATGTTGTGCATTCAGCCATGGTGTGTATAGAGAGCCACTAATCGAATGAACATGGGTCAAGTGCTTATGGCCCATGTACGTACCACATCACACATACATACATCACATGCAACACATTATTGATCCAATCAATTAAATCAATTGTAAAACCCTAAATTAATTAAGTTAATTCAATATCAGCTTATTAAAACCCATAACATTATCATATAACATTACCTAGGTATATGGACTGAACTACAAAAGGCAGTTTGGCCCATATAGCATTTATGTTGAATTACGGCTAATGTAGTTTTAACTTAATAAAACTGGGTTTCACATGGTGGGCCGAATTGTATTTTATAATGGGCCATCAAACCCTTGGCTCAAATCAGAATTTGGGATAGAGAATAGATCCTTATTGAACCATATGTTCGGTCCAACCAGTTTGGACCAATCTTGGGTCAAACTGGCCTTCGGTTTGGTGTCTATTGCAAGATACAATTCAAGATTGTGATCTAAAATAAATTACAGCTGCTAAAAACAATCAAGAGTCAACAAGAATATATATTAGAGGGTTGTACATGTGATTTCACACCTATAAAACAAAGGGTTAATCGTAGATAGTGAAATCATAATCTACAAATTGCAGATTGCAATTTCTCAAACAGAAAAAGGTCTTCTCTTCCGCCATGCATTCTAACAAGTCTTCAGACATGAAAAAAAATAGAAAAACCTATTTTTCTATTAATGACATCACATCAAATCCTATACATTTTTCCTAAAATAAAAAAATATTATTTACAGATCAAAATGAATAGAATAAAAATTTGCAAGGTGTGCAAATCTTGCCACCTTTAAAGAATTCGATCTCCATTACACGACCACCCAAGAATCCAAGAAACAACTATAGAACCATTCCATATTCATTAAGAAATAATAAAGAATTAATTTCATATCTCAAAAAAATAGTAAACTTGCACAAATTAGGTAGAACAATTTTTGCCCATTTGTGCAGGTTCAAATCTACTCTAGATTTGGTTCAAGACTTGAACCTAGCATTGATACCACTGAAGGGAATGGGGGATTCATAATATGGATGGCTATACCATGTAGGGTGGCTAGGCCAAATTTCAAAAATTTCTTTCTCCCTTTCGGGAATCCTATTCCTTGATTTAGAAAAACTACATTTTTCAAGGTTCACCTTGAAACAAACTGGACCAAATCTGAAACCAAGATTAGGGAGAGGTATACCTAATATGGAATCCACACAAAAGCTCCTCCCAATGTAGGTGTTCATGCCCAAAGAGGTTACCAAATCCTTCCTCCACTGAAGAGGACACAGCTTAGGGTGAGGAAGATTTAACAAGGGGTTCTTTAGTAAGAACCTCAGATTCTTTAGCAAGAATCGAACAGGGTTGTGAGCACAGCTTCAAGATTGTTTCTTCCACCAAGAAACAATATCAAGATCCAATTTTGATCACTCCAAGATGTAGAAATCGAATAGAGTAGGGTGGCAAGAGCAGAAGGAGAGAGAACTTAATGTAGAAAGTAGTAGAATTGTGTAACCTTTTTCCAGTTCGCCCTCCTCCTTTTATATAACCCTTAAAGAGTTTTCCTCCTAATCTAATTAGGAGTTTCTTGATCCAAATCTTTATTTGGATCTGAACTCTTCAAGTGATAAGGCTTATCCCTTATCTTATCTACAGATTAGGATTAGTTTCGCCTAATCAAATTAGAAGTTTCCTGATCCAAATCTCTATTTGGATCTGGACTCTTTAAGTGGATAAGAGTTATCCTCCTATCATTTTCTACTAAACCATACCCAGATTCGCCCCCTATTTAACTGATCACATTAAGCCTAGTTCGAATTGGGCTTTAGGCCCAATAAGCTTTCAGGCTCATTTCCTTTTAGGATCTAGCAAACTTGATTCTCTTTGTATGGTGTGGGACCCCATCATTGATCTCTATCTCAGCCACATGGGTTCAGTCCAGTCTCTATTATAAGGTCTAGCCGAATTCACTACTAAATACAATGAACCCTTGAGTCCAAAAGTATGGGCTCTTAATGGGCCCAACATTTGCACTAGATGGTCCTTGGGTCCAGCCATCTTATGAAGACCCAAGAATTGTTGGCAGATTTGAGATTAGTCCATCAGGTTTATTATCCATAAATGGTCTTACACTTAACCTCTCAGCTCATAATTATTAAACACTGCCCAATAAGAGAGGACCTCTCCCTCGACCACAAGGTACAGTGTTGCACTCTCTACTCACATGGATCCCAGGAATTAAAACCTTTTGCAAACATTTTATGAAACCATAATATATATGTATCTCTATATAAATATATTTTGCAAAAACAAATCTCAACAAATTTGAAATCAACTACCAATAATTTAGGTTTCCATCAGAGAGAGTGCATTCCTCGATCATTCACTTTGTCTGACAAAGAGGCTGATCCTGTCACTATGATCACCCACTCAGGTAAATTCTCATACTGTCCAAACATACCTAGGTTTTGACCCCCGCTAAGGATCTCACTGATTGGCATATCAAAGACAGCCCAATCTGACACCTAATGCAGTACCATAATTGAGTCTAGGGGTCAGGTGTAATATTTCTGTTTTGCTCATCTGTCTCAAAGGTCTAGGGCAATTATGGAATTTGGTTCGGTTTAGGGTTTCAAGAAAACCCACACTGCATGTTCCTCATGTCTCACCCTGGCAACTGAGACAAGCCGCCCCAACCCACTTGGTAGTACATCAGTGTCATCCTTGGTAGGGTAAATCTCCCTAGGTTTATCTAACGGCTGTGAAGATTCTAAACTAACATGAGTCTCATTAGTGTGTAGTTTAAGGGTATTACACAAAAACATACCATAATAACATGAATCAATTATGGACTTCATTCATTTACAATAAATGTCAATAAGTACCTCAATCTGATTGGAACTAAGGGCATACACTGTCTAACAAACTATTGATGACCACACAAATCATTGAGAGTCAGCATGTCCATCACCATTATTTAAAAATGATGGGCTATATCAATGAATTGGAGGCTCTTGGTTCTTAGCTAGATGATGACACTAAAACCGATGCTATCTTAAACTCTCTACCTCCCTCCTTCAATCAGTTTGTCATGAATTACAACATGAACAAGCTAAAAGTTTGCCTTCAGGAACCTAGTAATATGTTGCAAAGGGCTGAAGATCTGAGTAAGAAGGATAAGTTGATAGCCATGCCTGTTGAACCTGGCAAATTAGGCAAGGCATCGGATGCGTGTCACATCTACAAAAAAGACTGGACACTGGAAGAGGAATTGTCCTCAGTATTTGGAGACCAAGAAGAAAGAAAGTAATTTCAAATCTCTTGTCATAGAGACCAATATGTTGGTCACTTCTGCATCCTGGTGTATTGACTCCAAGGCTTCTGCTCATGCATGTAACACAATAGGAATTATAGATTTAATTTTCAGAGAAGGAATTGTTAGGCTTAAAGATTGTCTTTATATACCTACTTTGAGAAGAAATTTGATTTCTATTTCAAAATTGTGCAAGGATGGTTATTCTATTTTGTTTAGTAATACGATTACTATTAAATTGAATAACAAATTCCTCACTTATGGAGAACTTGTGAATGGTCTTTATGTCATCCGTCCTTCTCTGGAAACAAATATAACTGAAACTATGTCGGAAATTATCCCCAAGAAAGGATTGTGTGATACGATTAATCCCACGTGCCTGTAGCATTGTCGACTTCGCCACATTAATATTGGTTGTATAACAAGGTTGGTAAAGGATGGTCGTTTGGATTTTATAACTGTAGAAGATCTTCAAACTTGTGAACCTTGCCTTCAGGGCAAGATGACGAAGTGGCCATTTGTAGTAAAGCCTAAAAGATCTATAGGCACACTTGATCTGATACATACTGATGTATGTGGTCCCATGAATGTTTGGACACGTAACCAGCATATTTATTTCATAACTTTCACCGATGATCATTTTCAGTATAGTTACATGTACCTAATGAGATATAAGTCTGATAATGAGAACAAAAATTATCATATTTTTATCCCTTAATATTCAGTCTTTTATGCTTATTTAGTGACTAATTAGACTCACTATTCTTGTATTTCAATTTAGGGCACGAAAGAAGGTGTTAGGTGAAAAACAAGGCTAATCGGGTAATTTTGCATAGTTTCAGCGTTGCGCGGTAATGTGGGCGTAACTCTCCCATCTGGACTCCGATTGAGATGATTCAAGATGCATTGGAAAGATAAGAGAAAACTCTACAATTTCATGTTTGAGTTTTGATAGATTTGAAAGAATGGTAAGATCCATCGTATGGATGCCAAAAGGGTGCGGAATGGGTGGGCGAATTTCAAAAAATTTCTTACCTTTTTTCCAACTGGGAATCATAATCCCTAAATTTAGAATGTAGTATTCAAGGATCTGACTTGAACCAAAACTGAACCAGATCTGAACCAAAAGAGAAGGAAAGGGATATACCTAATCCGAAGAAACAGTATCTCCCAATGTCGGTGTTCACGCCCATAGAAACTTCCAAGAACCACTCCCACTAAAGATGACACAGTGATGATGGAGGAGAACCAGCAGTGTTCGTCCCACGAACCAGGTTCTTCTAAAGAACTCTATTGAAGCAATGAGCACTACACACGATTAGTCATTAAGCAAAGACTGATATCAAGAAGCTTTCTTGATCTTTTCCCTCACAGATATCGAACTGGCAGTAGATGGCAGCGGCCATTGGAAGAGAAGACTAGAAAAGAAGGTAGCGAACTGCTTTCTCCTCTCTAGAGTTTCTTTAAGATCCAATCTCTAGTTGCAGAGTATTCTCTGTGAATTCCCTTAAGGTTTGAATTCTTGTAATTCGAATTAGGGTTTCTCCTCTTTATTTCTTAGTGATTAAGACACTTCCTAATCCCATTAGGAGTTATCCTAATCCAAATCTGTATTTGGATAAGGATTCTTCTTAATCCTATCTGCATATTAGATCAGCCCACTCTTGATCTTATCAGGAGGTTACCATATTCAAATCCTAATTTGAATTTGTTCTCCATGGGTGGATAGGGTTAAGACCCAATCCTTTTGGCTTGACCCAACCTCAGATATGCCCCTTTAAGTAACTGATCAAATCAGCCTAGTTCGAAATGGGCTTTAGGCCCAATATGTATCTAGTGCTCAATAGGCTTCCAAACTGCTGCCCAGTTGGGCTTCTTTATATGACGTGGGACCCAATAATTGATCTACACATCAGTCACATGGATTTGGCCCAGCCCTTGTTACAAGGCCTAGCCGAATTCACTAGAAAACCCAATGAACCCCTTGAGCCCATCACATGGACTCTATGGGCCCAACACTTACACTAAGTGGTCCCTGGGCCAAGCCATCTTATAAAAGCCCAGGGACTGTGGAATGATGCAAGATTAGCCCATCATGTATAACCCTAAATGGCCTTACACTTAACCTCTCAGCCCATAATGATCAAACACTGCCCAACAAGAAAGGACCTCTCCCTCGGCTGCAAGGAACAGTGTTGCACTCTCTGATCACATTGATCCCGAGAATTAAAACCACTTGCAAATATTTTGAAATTGGCAGTTTGGTTTCCATCAGAGAGAGTGCATCCTGGATCATTACCTTTTTTCGACAAAGGGGTTGATCCTGTCACTATGATCACCCACTCAGATGAATTTTCAAACTGTCCCAACATACCCAGGTTTTGATCCCCGCTAAGGATCTCACTGATTGGCATATCAAAGACAACCCAATCCAACACCTTGTGCATTATCATAATCGAGTCTAAGGGTCAGGTGAAAATATTCCAGTTTTTCCCACTCATCACCAAGGTCCAGGACAATACTGGAAATCTGGTCCAGTTCAGGGTTTCAAGTTGAACCCTCACTGCATGTACCTCGGGTCTCACCCTAGTGGCTAAGACAAGCCTCCCCAACCAACTTGGCAGCACATCAGTGACAGACTTATCAGGATAGGTCTCCCCAGACCGATCCATTGATTGTGAACATTTTAAATTAACACGAGTCTCATTAAGTGTCTAGTTTAAGGGTCTCACACAGAAACATTCCACACAACTTGAATCAAACATGCACTTTATTCATTTACACTAAATGTCCAAAGTACATCAAAACTAATTGGTGCTAAAGGTATACAAACTGTCTAACAAGATTAAAACTACATCGAGGTCAAAATTGAGCCCGAAGTCTAAGCTAATTCGTAGAGAAGCCTAGTTTGCAGCAGAAGCCCAGTTCATAGAGAAGCCCAATTCATAGAGAAGCCTTGCAGTGGCCCAATTCGTTGAGAAAGCCCAATACGAATTTAGCATGCATGAATAAGAATCATCAAAGAGTCCTATCAGATTCAATTTTCTGCTATATTTCTAGAAAGATAAAAGAGAGTAAGATTACCAGTTAAGAGATAGGAGTAGATTAGATCTAATCTAGGCATTATCTATTAGAGAACTAAACTCCCAATGAAGACAAAACTCCTTAGAGGAGCAGGAGAAAACTCCCTCCTAAGTCTATATAAAGGGGGTGGATTAGCACCCAGGGGCACCATAAAATCCTCCAAGAGAGCATCAGCTTTGAAAGGGAGCAATCAGCAACCAAGGAGGAAGAAGCAGAGTTTATCCTCTCTCATCTGGAAGCAGCGATTTCCTCATGAAGTATCTGTAAGGTTTTATTTTCTGGTTGAAGGTGTTAGACAGTTTTGTATGCCCTTAGCTTCAATCAAAATGATGTACTTTATGAGTTTATTGTAAATGAATAAAAGTGCATATTTGATTCATGTTCCCTTGGTATGTTTCTGTGTAATACCCTTAAACTGGACACTTAATGAGACTTGTGTTACTTTAGAATGTTCACAGCCAGTGGGTTGGTCTGGGGAGACCTATCCTGACAAGGCTGACACTGTGGTGCCACCAAGTCGGTTGGGGTGGCTTGTCTCAACTGTCGGTGTGAGACCCTAGGCACATACAGTGTGGGATTAATTGAATCTTTGAACTGGACCAGATTTCCAGTATTGCCCTGGACCTTGGAGATTGATGGGAAAAATTGGAAAGTTACACCCAACCCCTAGACTCGATTATGATACTGCACTACATGTCGGATTGGGCTGTCTTTGATGTACCAATCAGTGAGATCCTTAGCGGGGGTCAAAACCTGGGTATGTTGGGACAGTCTGAGAATTCATCTTAGTGGGTGATCATAGTGACAGGATCAGCCCCTTTATCGAACAAATGTAATGATCGGGGATGCACTCTCACTGTTGGAAACCAAGACTGCCGGTAGCTGATTTCAATCGGTGAAATTTATTTTGAAAAATATATTTTATATGAGATATAAAAGTATATATATTATTATGGTTTTGAAATGATTTGCAAAAGGTTTTAATTTCTGGGATCCATGGTTGAGAGTGTGCAACATTGTTCCTTGTGGCCGAGGGAGAGGTCCTCTCTTGTCGGGCAGTGTATGATCATTATGGGCTGAGAGGTTAAGTGTAAGACCATTGAGGATAATACCTGATGGGCTAATCTTGCATCTGCCCACAGTCCCAAGGTGTTACAAGGTGACTTGGCCCAAGGACCACTTAGGGTAAGTGATGTGTGGCTCATTGTGACACTAGCAAGTGCACTAGCCGTTCAAGTAATAAAGTAGTGAGTGAAGTATCGTTCCCACGAGGATTTAGGAAACAATTACCAATACTAAATTGAGCACTTCTTATCTGATCAACAAATAAATCAAAACTCTAATGAAAACTAAGAAATCCTAAATTAAAATCTATCTAAATCATTGGCCCAATTGCCTTCAATTCAGGTTAGAAGAGTAAGCAGTAAATGTCAATCTCAGAATTCAGCAATCTATCAATTTGGATCATTCAAATGAATCATGATTGAGCCTTGGTTTGGTGAAACCCCAAGGTCATGAACAGCCTCTCTCAAGCGCATGTTCATCCTATGCATGAGTGACGGTTCTTCTATCTCTAGCAAGAATCTAATCCCCATGCATGCATTTCTTCAAACACTTCTAAGGCATCAATTCAAATCTGAATTGATCACCAACTGAATTGTGCAAGTTATCTCTAACCTTGCACTCAATTCAGTTCTTGAATAGTAGATCTGAATTCCTAGAGTCTCTCTCAAGCACTCTAGGAATTCCAAGCTGTAGATTAATTCGCCCAATCTGAAAATTGCAGATCTGAATTCTCTTTCAAGCAATTCAGATCTTGCAATCTCAGATCTGAGAATTCAGATCTGAGTTTTGAAGGTTAGTTGGCCGAATTAATCTACAATCCCACCCTTATTCAAGAAACTTCAAGTACAATGCATGACCATTTGAATGAATCAAAAAGAATTAGATTGCTGAACTGAAATTTTACAAGCTGAAATACATCAAGGAAGAATGGAAACAAGGAGAAAAAAGAAAGAAAATATAACAAAGAAACTGAATTCAAATCAAAAGAGAATGAAACTATAAATGATTTATTACAAAAGATCTTTGAATCACAAATCCTCAATTTGAACTCACCTTCTCTTCTAGCTTGCTTGTCTTGAACTTCCTTCAGCTCTTCTTCTTCTTCTTCCTTGCGCCTAGCCTTCTTCTCTTCTCTTCTCTCAAGGTGGCCGAACCTCTAAGAGTGGGAGAGCCTTCCTCTCAAGCAATTGAACAACTTTCTCCCCTCCTAGAGGCCTCCTTATATAGTTTTTCAAGGGGGCTCTTGCCCCTTCTTGAAGTCTCTAGAATTGGGTGTATTACACCCCTCATGAACCTTCTAGAGTGCTCCCTCATTCTCTTCAAGAAACATCTAGGAGTTGCCGCCCCTAGCTCCCTTTGGGCTGCTATTTGGGCTACAACTTAGCTTGCTTTTGAGCTCAAGTGGGCTACACTCTAGGCTGTTATTTGGGCTAAAAATGGGCTGGGCCAAAATTTCCTTCTTGCTAGGCATTTCCCTTGGATTTTCCAAAGAGTTTCACTTGCTCTTCTTGGGCCGAATGAAATTCTCTTGCTCTCATGGCTGGGCCGGGCTGAACTTGATAAATTTTGGGTTTTCTTTTCTTGCTTTTGCCTTCTTTTTGTTGATTTGGCTCCCCCTGAAATCTTTCTTGCAATCAAGCTAAAATAGGGCAAAATTTAATTAAACCATCATAAAATTTCATGCAAAAACCTCATAAAATATAGATAAATTGTAGGTTCATCAAATACCCCCACACTTAAGCTTTTGCTTGTCCTCAAGCAAAGACATCAGCCATAAACTTGACATTCCCCCCTTCTGTTCTCACCATTTACCTGGTGAACTTTTTAAGATAGAAATGCATTGAGTAGTCGGGGAACTTTTGTAAGTGCTCAACTCTTATTCTTGTAAATTACCATTTAAGATATGTATCAGATCCAAGGAAAGGAGAATATGAATTTCATCATAGTCTAGCCTTCACTCCTAATTCATATATAAATCAGCTCCTTAATTGTCAAGGTTAATAATCAAATTTCACTAAGTTTCACATCTGTAACTGAATCTCAATGAGAGTTCAACTTTAGAGTGCCCTTTTGAACCTCAGCTATCACCACAATTTCTTAATTCTAGGGGTGAGTGCATCTTATGCTCCATCTCACCCTTTTCTTTTCTTTTTTTTTTTTTTTCCGGTGTAAGTGCATTTTATGCTCCATCTCACACACTTTTCTCTCTCTCTCTTTTTTTTTTTTTTTTTTTTTGGTGTGAGTGCATCTTATGCTCCATCTCACACTGGTCACTTGCTTGAGGTAGGTAAATAGGACTCAGGTTCTAAGCTGCTAGTTTTACTATTCAGCTCAGAATAGCGGAGTCAATTTGGGCTTTTGTCCTTCTTTGCAATTATTGAACCTCAAGAATCAGCACTTCAGATGTGCACTAGCTCTCTTGACCATTAACCATGAAATCAAGGGCTTCCATACACATGAAGATAGTTAGGGCTAGTCATGCTGAAAGGCATATTCAGCTCCCCTTTTCTCATGCATATATCAAATTGGGTCATTCACAAGAATAAAAACTTAACAAGTACATCAGTCTCTCTCAACTCATTGAATTCCTTCTTAAAAAAATCATCAAATAAATAGTAATGAACTTGAGGGGTTCCAGTCTTTTTTGGTTATGTCATTGCCTGCATATGTGTGTTTGGGGTGAATGAGGTGCATGGTTTCAACCCCCATACCCTAGCCTCGGGCTCACTCCCCTACACTTAAGATGAATATTGTCCTCAATGTTCGTAGTGTTAGGCAGTAACAATAAAACTAGCAAGAGCATCATCAAGTAATAGGAGGTATTTAGAGGACTTCCCTGAAGATCATTCTTAAATTCTGCAATATGTTGTCGGTGGAAAACTTCTTCTGCTAGAAATCACTTGCAAACTAGAAGAGGAGATCAGTATCTTTATTCAATTAAATTCTAAGAAAAACTAACTAAACTTAAATGCTATGAAAATTAAAAACAAAAAGCAAGTAAGACAGTTTATGACTAAGTATTTGAATTGGGAATTCTCCCAATAGCCTCTTGTTCCCTTGGGTTTACCATGGTGTTACTAGGTAAGGTACCCGGAGCCCTTTCTGAAATCATCTGTGCCAGCTGCCCAACCTGAGTTTCCAAGTTCCTTATCGATGTTTCGTTTTTCTGAAATCTATTTTCCGCACTAGCTATGAACTTGGTCATTAGCTCCTCCAAGTTAGATTTCGGTTCCGGCTGATAGAAGTTTTGGTGGAAAGGTTTAGGTGCATGCTGATTCAGGTGGCCTCTCCATCCGGGGTTATGGGCATGATGGTACTGATTTCCTGGCTGTCTTGTAAAGTTGCCAACAAAGTCTACTTGTTCTGTGGACTGAAAAGACTGACTGCCAACTTGGAATTCAGTGCTATCATGGCCTCCCCCACACTTATCATACTGTACATGCATAGCTGCCATCTGCATCTCATCAAATTTTTTTCTAAGTGCTCCTATTTGTGCAGAGAGAGTTGTGTATGTATCCACATTATGAAGGCCATGCTGCTTTCTAACTGGTGTCCTTTCTGAATGCCATTGGTAGTTATTGGCTGCCATCTCCTCGATGAGTGCATGGGCAACCTCGGGAGTCTTATTGTTTATGGAGCCCCCATCTGCTGCATCTAAGATGGTCTTGTTTGAATCGGTCAGACCATTATAAAATGTTTGCACCTGCAGCCAAATCGGAAGGCCATGGTGAAGAACCCTCCTTAGTAGCTCCTTGTAACATTCCCAGGACTCATAGAGAGATTCCCCCTCTTGCTGGAAAAAAAGTAGTGATGTCATTCCTCATTTTAGCAGTTTTAGAAGGTGGAAAATATTTAGAGAGAAAACGGCTGGCCATTTCGTCCCATGTGGCTATAGATCCTGCCGGTAATGAGTTCAACCAAGCTTTGGCTTTATCCTTCAAAGAAAATGGGAATAACCTCAGCCGGATGGCATCATCACTTACCCCATTGTGTTTGAAGGTGTCACAGATTTCCAAGAAGTTAGCAATATGGGCATTCGGATCCTCATGGGCCATACCACAAAACTGAACCGTATTTTGTATCATTTGGATTATGGCCGGTTTAATTTCGAAGTTATTGGCAGCAATAGTTGGCCTAATAATGCTGAAAACAGTCCCGGTGAGGGTGGGCTTGGCATAATCCATCATAGTTCTTTGTTCAGCCATTTCTTGTGCTTCTTGTCTGACTTGCCTAGCAGCTCTCAAACGGACACAGAGAGTCCGTTCAATCTCCGGGTCGTAAAGGATCTCTTCCAATTCAGGTCTGCTTGTCATAAACTGTTAAGGTCAAAGCAATAAAAATGCCAATATTCACAAAAGAAAATAAATAACTAATCCTATCATACTGAAAATGTAAAGTGAATTATTGGAATACAAAAACCTACATCCTATCATAAATAAATGCAGCTAACTAAAAGCAGATCAACATCTTATTCAATATACAGAATTCAGTAGCAATTTACAAACATGTCTGAATTCAGTAATCTCTGATTAGAACAACAGTTTACAAATTCCTCTTCTTTATATTGCTGAAATCAGGGACGGGATTTAATTACACAGATCTAAACTGTTGAGAGCTGAAATCTCAGTAGCTACTGAGAACAGTAATATACAGTTATGAAATCTTGGCAGCTACTGAGGACAGCCAAGTGCGGATCAGCAGTGATTGTGTTCAGGTCTGAGTTTCATATTAAAAGGCTCTTCTGTGCTACTGAAGGTCAATACACTAAACTGAAGTCAATGTACAAAGGATTGATAGCAATTCAGACATCAGTTCTACACAAAATTGAGATCAGCTCTGAAATCTCAGAAGCCACTGAGAACAACAATAAATATAATAGCAGCTGCTGATAACAGTATAGTTGTGCTCAGGTCTGATTTCCATATTGGAAGGCTACTAAATATCAGATCTGAGCCCACTGTTTTGATGAGCTATGCATCACCAAACACCAGATGGAGTAGCCATACTAAAACTGAGCAATTCAGCAGGATAACCTACTGATATCAGCAATGAAACATGCTGTATACAGATCTGCACAAAACCGAAATCAATCAGTAGTAAAAAGATCTGAAATCAGACCTGTATTCACCATGGTGTGGCTGCTGGGATCTGATTTTCTTTTTCTTTTCTTTTGAAATGAAATAGAACACAAAGCAGTAATGCAACTATACTACTGAACAAAATCTCCCTGTTTTTTTTTTTTTTTTTTTAAAGGAAGAAAACTAAAACAAAATACAGCAATGCAACCAAAATCTTTTTGGATGAGTGCAGGTCTGATTGATGAATGCAATTCAGATCTGAACTCATTTTGAGATTTATTTATTTATTTATTTATTTATTTTATTTTATATATATTTTTTAAAACCAAAAGAAGAAGAGAAATTTGATTTGCATAAGCTACATTAAAACTGAAACTAAGGATGGAACAATCAAGTATCAAGAGAAGAAACATGGCTCCATCAATGTAGCCCTTGATGGAGTAAACACTTATTGGAATGTAGTACACACGGCTGCACACACCCATTCAGATCTGCTAGACTTTCTATTCATGCACAGCTTAAATCAGAGCTATCTAACTTGAAAAAAAATTTCAAAGATCAGCCCAGGACAATTCACAATGCCAATTTAGTAATGTTAATTGTAATACAAACCTATTCAAAACCTGCCCTGGTTCAGTCTTGCTGTAGCAGGTCTGCTATAGTAGCCCTGCTATAGGTCTAAACTCTAATAGAAAAATGGTGTGGAAGTGCCACTTTTGCATGAAATCTCTTGAGGCATAAAAAAAATTCTCAGATTAAATATACTTTTCCTCAACCAAATCAGCTCAGATAGATCGGAGTACAAGTTATTTAATACAGCAAAGTATGCCCTGTATCCTGCTCTGTTCACAACCCCATTTCAGATCTAGGTGATTGCAGATCCGAATTTCTTCAACCATGACTATCCAATTGTTTTTGGGAGATAGCAGATTTTTTTTTAGGGTGTATTGGGGTGACGATAACCCCCAATTATCCTTTAAATTTACATCAGTTCAGGTTTGAGTTCAAGAGAACTCAGATCTGAACTCAGATCTGAGTTCTGATCCGAATCCTTGGTTTCCATTCTTTCGGTTATATGGTTCTCTCTCTCTCTTTTTTTTTTCACTATCTAAATATATTTTTTTTCTTTTTGTAATGAAAGAAAAGAATAATAAAGGGCTGAGAACAGATTTTTTTTTTCTGAGTATTGCAGTTCTGCTATAGCAGAGTTCAGGTCTGAACTCAAGTCTGAGTTCGGATCTGAAACCTGAATTGCCTTACCTTCAGTTATTTCTACCAAATTGCCTTTGAGGAGTAGCAGAAGTGTCCTAGGGTAAATTGGGGTGGTTATGACACCCAATTCCCCTCAAAATTGCATCAGTTCAGGTCTGAGTTCAGAGGAACTCAGATCTGAACTGTTGCAAATCGACTGTAGCAGAATTCAGATCTGAACTCAAATCTGAATTCTGATCCGAATTCTCAATTGCTCCTCTTGTTGTTCAAAAGATATCTTTTTTTTTTCATTTTATATATATATATATATTTTTTTTTTCTTTTTGTAATGGAAAAAGAAATAAAATTCTGAAACACAAGCAATTCTTTTCGGCTGAGTGCTGCAAATCTGAAATCTGCTGATCTGAGTGCCGAATGCAACTCAGATCTGCAACACTCATGTTTATGTGAATTTTTTCTTTTTTTTTTCTTTTTGAAGGGAACAACACCAAGATTGAATAGAAATCAAATATGCCTTTATTAAAATGAAACTGAAACCAGAAAAAGAAAGTAATCTAGTTAAGAAAGAAGAAACATAACTACAGTAGTACAGCAGTTGCATTCAAAACTAAAATGTAAAGTTAAGCAAATTAAACCAACTATGAATGCAATGCTGAATGATACCAGATTAAGAATGCTCAATGTTTCCTAATATTGCTTCTATAAATCCCCGGCAACGGCGCCAAAAACTTGTTGATGTGTGGCTCATTGTGACACTAGCAAGTGCACTAGCCGTTCAAGTAATAAAGTAGTGAGTGAAGTATCGTTCCCACGAGGATTTAGGAAACAATTACCAATACTAAATTGAGCACTTCTTATCTGATCAACAAATAAATCAAAACTCTAATGAAAACTAAGAAATCCTAAATTAAAATCTATCTAAATCATTGGCCCAATTGCCTTCAATTCAGGTTAGAAGAGTAAGCAGTAAATGTCAATCTCAGAATTCAGCAATCTATCAATTTGGATCATTCAAATGAATCATGATTGAGCCTTGGTTTGGTGAAACCCCAAGGTCATGAACAGCCTCTCTCAAGCGCATGTTCATCCTATGCATGAGTGACGGTTCTTCTATCTCTAGCAAGAATCTAATCCCCATGCATGCATTTCTTCAAACACTTCTAAGGCATCAATTCAAATCTGAATTGATCACCAACTGAATTGTGCAAGTTATCTCTAACCTTGCACTCAATTCAGTTCTTGAATAGTAGATCTGAATTCCTAGAGTCTCTCTCAAGCACTCTAGGAATTCCAAGCTGTAGATTAATTCGCCCAATCTGAAAATTGCAGATCTGAATTCTCTTTCAAGCAATTCAGATCTTGCAATCTCAGATCTGAGAATTCAGATCTGAGTTTTGAAGGTTAGTTGGCCGAATTAATCTACAATCCCACCCTTATTCAAGAAACTTCAAGTACAATGCATGACCATTTGAATGAATCAAAAAGAATTAGATTGCTGAACTGAAATTTTACAAGCTGAAATACATCAAGGAAGAATGGAAACAAGGAGAAAGAAGAAAGAAAATATAACAAAGAAACTGAATTCAAATCAAAAGAGAATGAAACTAAAAATGATTTATTAAAAAAGATCTTTGAATCACAAACCCTCAATTTGAACTCACCTTCTCTTCTAGCTTGCTTGTCTTGAACTTCCTTTAGCTCTTCTTCTTCTTCTTCCTTGCGCCTAGCCTTCTTCTCTTCTCTTCTCTCAAGGTGGCCGAACCTCTAAGAGTGGGAGAGCCTTCCTCTCAAGCAATTGAACAACTTTCTCCCCTCCTAGAGGCCTCCTTATATAGTTTTTCAAGGGGTCTCTTGCCCCTTCTTGAAGTCTCTAGAATTGGGTGTATTACACCCCTCATGAACCTTCTAGAGTGCTCCTTCCTTCTCTTCAAGAAACATCTAGGAGTTGCCGCCCCTAGCTCTCTTTGGGCTGCTATTTGGGCTACAACTTAGCTTGCTTTTGAGCTCAAGTGGGCTACACTCTAGGCTGTTATTTGGGCTAAAAATGGGCTGGGCCGAAATTTCCTTCTTGCTAGGCTTCTTCCCTTGGATTTTCCAAAGAGTTTCACTTGCTCTTCTTGGGCCGAATGAAATTCTCTTGCTCTCATGGCTGGGTCGGGCTGAACTTGATAAATTTTGGGTTTTCTTTTCTTGCTTTTGCCTTCTTTTTGTTGATTTGGCTCCCCCTGAAATCTTTCTTGTAATCAAGCTAAAATAGGGCAAAATTTAATTAAACCATCATAAAATTTCATGCAAAAACCTCATAAAATATAGATAAATTGTAGGTTCATCAGTAAGTGTTGGGCCCATAGATCCCATCTGATGGGTTTCAGGGGGTGCTTTGTCTATAACAGTGTAATCTGCCAACAAAGGCTGGGCTGAACCCATGTGGCTGATGTGTAGATCAATGTTTGGGTTTCATGCCATACAAGGAAGCCCAACTGGGCAGCAGTTTGGAAGGCTAAATGAATACATAACCTTAAATGGGCCTTAAGCCCATTTCAAACTAGGCTAATTTGATTAGTCATTAAGGAGAGAATTCTAAGATAAGATTAACTGATAGGATTGGGCCCACACCCTATCCACTTAGAGAGTCCAAGATCTAAATGAGATTTAGATCTAAAAACTTCCTAATTAGATTAGGAGATGGCTTATCTAATCTACAGATAAGATTAGGGTTATCCCTTATCTTAAAGGGACTTCTAATCCAGATATGATTTGGGTTAGCAATTCCTAATGGGATTAGGAGCTGATCCCTTTAAGTCTATAAAAGGAAGAGGGGGCAGCAGCCTTTAGACACACAATCATGAGCAACAGATAGTCTTGTCTTCAGAGCTGAAATCACAGAAGAGAGAATTTTGCTCATTGCAAATACTCTCTAGCCGCCTCCTTCCTACAGCCGCTGCCTACAACAGTTCGATCTCCATTCCTTGGGAGAAATCATGATTGGATCTTAATTCCAATCTTTTGGAGAAAAGATTGGTGGGAGTTATATTCACAAGACGTCCAGGTGATTCTTGAGAAGGATCAAGTTCTTCTGGAAGAACACTACTGATTCTGCTCCACCCAACTGGGCAGCAGTTAGGAAGGTTAAGTGAGCACATAAGCTTAATGGGCCTAAAGCCCATTTCGAACTGGGCTATTTATTTAGTTAATTAAAGGGGCGAATTCTGATATGGATTAGCAGATAGGATAGGGTCTTAATCCTATCCACTCAGAGAGTCCAGATCTGAATGTGATTCAGATATAGAAACCTCCTAATGGGATTAGGAGAAAGCTAATCTAATCTGCAGATAAGATAAGGGTTTATCCTTATCACTAGAAGAGAAGGCTGATCCAAATATGATTTGGATAAGCAGCTCCTAATGGGATTAGGAGCTGATCTTTTAAGTTAACAAAAAGAAGGAGGGGGCGGCAGCCTTTAGGAGAAAGACATCAGATCCTCTTTAGTGCTGAAATCAAGAAGAGAGAATTCTACACCCTGCGAATACTCTCTTGCCGCCTCCCTGCTCTTGCCGCCCTGTTTGCTAGTTCGATCTCCAGTTGTGGGAGAAGTTAAGATTGGATCTTGACATCAGTTCTTTGAGAATTGAAAAGGAAGCTGTGCTCACGTACCATTCTACTAATTCTTGCGAATGACAGAGTTCTTGGGGAAGAACACTGCTGATTCTGCTCCATCCTGCACTGCACCATCTTCAGTGGGAGCAGTCTTTGGATCCTTCCTTGGGCATGAACACCTTCATTGGGAGATATTACTTCTTCGTATCAGGTAAAATTCTCTCCTATTCCTTTTGGTTCAGATCTGGTTCAGTTTAAAGTTCAAGAATGATCATTGAAAATATGATTTTCTAAATAGGGAATGTGATACCTAGTTGAAGGGAGAGAAAAGCTTTTGAAATTCGCCCCTTATTCCGCAATCTTTGGGCGTCCATGGGATGGATCTCTCATCCCTTCAGTTCAAGGGTTGTAGAAGGGGGGGGGGGGGACACCCAGTTCTTGTTAGATTTAACTCCTGTTTGTTTCTCTATTTTGTAGATTTGAATTCGTCTGGTTCAAGGCTAAGGTGTCTCAAGGGGTTCGAGGGCTGAAGAGGGGAAAGATGCCTAGCTCTTGTCAAGAGGGGTTCCTACAAGCTGTCTATCCAATTTACAGCTACCGCCAATAGATCCAAATTTCAAATCACTTTTAGTTATTTCTTTTGTTAATTTCAGTACTCTATTAATTTCTGAATTTTAGTTATTGTCTTGTTTAATTCTGAATCTTTAATTTCAGCATTAATAAATTTTATTTTATTATTTTCTGCAATTCCCAATTGTATTCTCTTTCCCGGATCTAAGTACGTAACGGTTTTTCCCTTGCTTCTCTATGTATAAGACCCGTTCTCACCCATTTACTGAATTTGTATTTGTTTGAGAATAAAAAAATTACAAATATTAAACTGGTGTAAAAAAGTGGTTAACGACATGCTTTTGGACACACCAAATTTTTGGCGCCGTTGCCAGGGAAGCACGAAGAAAAAATTTTATTTGCTTTGTCTGGATCTGTTTCATTATCTTTTTATTTTTGTTTTATTACTTGATCGGTTATCTCAATTTAATTCTTGTTTCTCCTTGATTTTATAGGAAGGATTAGCGAAAGGTGGGTATCGGACCATTGCGGGACTACGGGAGAGAAGAGAAGAGAAATTGGACTCTATTTCAGGTGAAGTCATCCCATTTTATTTTTAATTTTTTAATTTTTATTTTTGAACTCTTTTTTTTGGTTGAATAGTGATTTTTTAATTTTTAATTAAATTTTTTAGATCCGATTTATTTTTTTTAGTATTATTTCTCTTCCGTTTTGTTTCTAGATCTATTTTTCTTTCTTTATTTTAATTTCTTGTTTGAATTTTTGTCTTATTAGGTTTGTGTTTTCCTTTTATTTTAAAAAAAAAGTAGAAAAAATTGTTTATTTTATTTTAATTTATTTATTGCCGCATAATTTTCATTTGTTTATTTTATTTTTGGTTTAATTTTTAGAATAGCAATTTTCTTGTTAGAATTTATTTTGGTAGTTGTTAATATTTTTTGCATAATTAATTCTTTTTTTTTCTGTTTGTATAATTATTCATTGCTTTATTTAATTATTTTATTAGTTATTTAAATGAATAATTAATCGTTAAATAGGAAATTGTTTAAATTTTCAATTTTGAGTTTAAATTTCGAATTTGAATTTTAATTTAAATTTTAATTCGAATCTGAATTTGAATTTCAAATTTTGAAATTTGAATTTTGAATTTTGAAAAAATAAATATATAAATAAATAATCAAAAAAATAAGATAAAAAGAATTTTAATATTTTAAAATTTTTGTATTTGCATTTCAACATCTATGGTTTGATATGCTAGAGCATGCATCATATAGGTTTATTTAATTGCTGAAATTATTTTGTTAGTTGTGAATGTGTTGTTTTCTTTTTATTTTAATTGTTCTTTTTGCTTAAGTATTTTGCTTTATTATTTTACGTTATATTGCTGAATTGCACTTTAGAAATAATTGTTCATGCATTGTAATTAGTTGCATTTGTTGTGTTTTTTTTTGTCTTTCCGTTAATCCATTTAAGGGCATCCAACTTAAATAAGATATGGTGGGGAATTCATCACCCTTCCTTGGCCCAAAAATCACCACCCTTCACGTGCGATTTACCTTAAACCCTAATTTAAAATTTGGATAGCAAGATACTTTAGGGAAGCCTCACATTTGGTTCAAAGGTGTGTTGAATTTTAGCAAGATTCTTCATGTGTGGTTTACCTTTCACGTGCGGTTGGTTTCTAAGGAAAGAGGTTAAACGACTAAGCCTAAGCGGGTTTTGTGGTTACTTAATTAGGCTCTTGCGAGAGCAAGGGGAGCCTCCCACATCACCACCTCTTACTTGACTAACCAAAGGAAGTGGTGTAATTCCATGTGAACCTAAGAGGATTCACATTGGTTAGATCTCTAGTTTAGGAAACCCTAGGTCAACCCTAGGTTGTATGGTTGATTTGTTTGCATTTTCTTTTAATTTAAAAATTCAAATTTGAATTTAAATTTCAAAACCTAAATTTGAATTTAAATTTCAAAAAATTAAATTTTAAATTTAAAAAAGGGAAAAAGTAAAAAATAAAATAAAATTTGAGTTTAAATTGTAGAATTTAAATTTCAAAATCTAATTTTGAAATTAAAATTCAAAATTTAAATTTCAAATTTCAAAAAAAAAAGAAGAAGAAAAAGGGGGTTAAAATAAAATAAGAAAAAATGAATTGATTGCCAGAGTGTGTGGATTGAGAAACTACTTCCAACTTGAGCCACAAATAGACTGGATCCATGTGTCTCAACAACTAGACAAGATTAATGGAATGGCCCACAAAATTGGCCAAGTCCTTGCATATCGTCAACAAAGTGGCCCATACCCAACCTTATCATCCTATCCAACATGTTCCATCTGTGCAAGCCCGGCCCATCATGTTAGCCAGTGCCTTGTGGTGGGCCCACGTCAACCAGCCATTCTAGACCAAGTACATGCAGCCAACAAATTTTTCCAACCCAATGCTAACCCATTCTTTCACCTATATAACTAGGTGGGAAAATCAGCCCAACTTCACTTATAGGGCCCTAGTCCAAGAAACCCCCATAGCAGATGTGCACTCTCAATGGTCTGAAGCCCAGACTCAATGGGAGTACAATGATTACCCCCGGACTCAACTGGCTCAACCATGTCAAACCAACACACAGCCCCAATAGCAGTACCGTCCATCTAACTCCATGGCCCAAAAATTTTAGAGGCCACAATTCCAGTAGATGTATCTTAGGAACCAACCGGCTCAATCTTATCAAGCTTACCCACAACCTCCTCAGACCCGTATAGTAGATGGCCAATTTATGCAGCTTCAGCAGCTGATTCTAAATCAACAACAGTCCATCGATAGACTAGAGAGCCAAATAGGACAGCTACCCGAAGCCAAAACAAGAAGAGGAGTAGGGTTGTTACCAAGTCAACCAGTTGCAAATCCTAGAAATCAACCACCGGGTTTTCCTCCATAGCAGATTCAACTACCTCCCTAGAACCTTCAGCTTGAAAATACCAAGGCTATTACAACCTTAAGGAGTGGGAGGATTTTAGAGGGCCCGTGTGAGAAAAAGAGAGTTAATGAAGAAGAAAATGAGCAAGAAGACCATAAGTTGTGGGGATATGAAAAAGAAAAGGAAAATTTAGAAGGAAAGCCTATAGTGAACCAACTTGTAGTTCCCTTTCCAACTGCACTCATAACTGGGCCGGTGCAAAATAACAAAGAGACTCACAACGAGGAGAGCCGAGAAGTCCATATTAACTTCCCTCTTCTCGATGAGATCGAACATATCCCGACCTATGCCAAGTTCTTGAAAGAGTTGCATACTCAAATGATGGAGCCACGATCGGCCCCACAAAAAATGATGCTCTTGGAAGATGTTAGTGCAACTCTCCTAAACCAATTCCCCAAATAATGAAAGACCCTAGTGCTCCTCTCCTAAGCTGTGTCATCTCTGGAATCACCTTCAATCGGGCCCTATTCGATCTTGTGGCTAGTGCAAATCTGCTTCCGTCCATTTATGACAAGTTCAGGATCGACGAGTTAAAAGCTACCTGGTAATTCTACAACTCGTTGATTGGCCAGTCAAAACTCCTTGAAGTGTTATTGAGGACATCATTGTTAGGGTAGAGGGTTGTCACTTCCTAGTGGATTTTATCATCCTAGACATGACCCCAACCAAGGAACTGAACCATATCTCGATAATCTTAAGATGTCCATTTCTAGTAACGGCTAATACAAACTGTAAATCGGGAGAAATAGGCATTTCATTAGGGGAGCAGAAAGTCTGGTTAAACGTTTTTAGTGCCTCTAAGTATCCAAACCCAGGGGGAAGATGAGTTCAAGGTGGATATAGTGGACATTCTTTTAGATGCCCTACCTACCCCTTGGTTAGCCCAATCTGAACCCTATCTGTCAGAAGATGAAAGTGAGTCAAAAAGTTAAGATAAAGAAAGTGCGTTAGTGTGTCTGACTGAATACGTTAAACTTAGCACTGGTTGGGAGGCAACCCAGCGTAATTTTCAATCCCTTTTAGGATTAGAGTTTTTCTTTTCTTGATTCAAGACCAGGTGGCAGACCTTGAACCCCTTAGGAAAACCCTATTGATTGTTCTCTTTGGCCCAAGTCCTTTTAGCATCAGCCTAGTCATGCCATTGGGGACAAAGGCATTTAAGTTGGGGGTAAGGAAAGAGAGAGAGAAAAATAAAAAAAAAAAATTGAGAAGCTAAGCCTTTAAATATGTAGAACTAAAATTTCACTAAAAAATTTTTAATTCTCCATTAAAAGAGATTCCCAAACAGAAAAAGTTGAGGAAACTGATAAAAGAAGTCAAAATTGGTCTTAATTGAATATTGTTGAAACCATTTAGAAATTGAAAAATACTCCCAATTTTGTCATTGCCAAGATAAGAAGAGAATGATGGAGAAATTACACAAAAATTCTTCAAATTGTTAGAAAAAGTGGGCTACCCTGAATAGTGTTCCAAAAAAGGAGAATAACAGGTCAATGGACACTCTAGACTTACTAATTGGGTTTCTTCACCTAAGTCAAGTGTCGAGATTTGCATCAAATGGGAAAGGGAATGCCAAAGACAATCACCTAACACTTAGTAACCGGGTCTCTTTACCTAAGGCAAGTGTCGAGATTCTTGTCAAACGGTGGAAGGTAACAATAGAAATAATTATGCAAATCAAGTTCAGGGGTAGAAATCCACTGTCAAAAAATGATAAGAAGAATACTTGTCTGATTTTAAAATCAATCTTAGATTATCAAAACAATCTACAAATGGAAGGGTATATAAGATTTTTAAGCCGACTTTCGATAATATCCAAAGTAAGACAGTTTTACCCCTTAAGCCCAATACCGATCTATATAGAGTTTGAGAATTCTGGAATCAGGATGCTTGACTAATTCTACTAGGGATGATCTTGAGATGGGAATGATCTCTATGATCAGTGTAATTTTAAGGCTGCATTGCTTAGGGACTAACAATGGTTAAGTTAGGAGGTGTGATAATTTTTCATTTTGGTGCCTTAGAATGGTCAAAGTATGCCATTTTCCCAATTTAATTCATTGTTGTAACCTCTGAGGGTCTCTATGCAAAATCTGTGCAAAATTGGAAAGGTTTCATGGCTGAAATGCAGTTTTTGGGAAGCTGGTGTGAAGCCCAGTTGAGAGAGGGGATGTTTTTGTGAAAAACTGAGAATAGGAGAGCGCTCCCTACCTAGTAAACCTAGTTTCTCGCCCCTCCTACTGCATTAGCATGCTCCCTTCTCCTTAGCAAAGCCTAGGGCGCATTTTAACCCATTCTTTTCACTCTTAGAAAACCCTAGCTACCCCTAGCTGTTTAATCTTCACTCTCCACTTATTCTAATCTCCACCACTCATTCTAGGGCACTCTTTTTTGTAATTTTTAAACCCTAGGGCACCACCTAACTGATAATCCTCACCATTTAGCCCCTAACCACTAGATCTCAGCCCTCCATTCCATCTTCTATCTCAGCCATCCACTCTAGGGTGCCACCCACCTCCTTTAATCTCGTCCTTTCAACCCTAGGCACCTCACCTCAATCTCGTCCATTCAATTTTGGGCGCCCAAATATCAACCCTACATAATACTGGGCGCCCTACCCTCTTCTTTTTTTCTCAGCCCTAGGAACAACCAGAATCATCCTAACCCTCCATTAGAAACCCTAGGGCGATGATAATTTTGCTAAAACCCAGTTGTCGCACCCCTCTTTCTCTCTATTACTAGTTGTGTACACCCTTCTCTATAAAAAGGACCCCAGAGACCTTATAGAAGGGGTTGGTCAATTCACCTTGTTCACAAGGCTAAGGTTTCTTGAGGAGTTCAAGGGTTGTAGAAGGGGGGGATGCCTAATTCTTGTTAGGAGGGGTTCCTGTCAGTTGTTTAACCAATCTGCAACTACCGCCACTGGATCTGATCAACCATTCTTTTCTTTTCTTCATTTTCTTTTCTGTTATTTTTATTTCAGCACTCTTTTAGATTTACTTCCTGTTTGTTTCTCTATTTTGCATATTTGAATTCATCTGGTACAAGGCTAAGGTGTCTTGAGGGGTTCGAGGGCTGAATAGGAGAAGGATGCCCAGTTCTTGTTAGGATGTGTTGCTACAAGCTGTCTGTCCAATCTGCAGCTACTGCCACTATATACGAATTTCTGATTACTTTTATTTATTTCTTTTGTTAATTTCAGTACTTTGTAAATTTCTGAATTTTAGTTATTGTCTTGTGTAACCCCAAATTTTTAATTTCCTGGATCTAAGTATGTAGCGGTTTTTCTCTTGCTTCTCTGTGGATACAACCCGTTCTCACCCATTTACGAAATTACATTTATATTTGTCAAAGTACTTTTGTAAAAGTGCTTTATAGCAGTACTTTCATAAAAGTGTGTTTATAAAAGTAATTTCATAAAAGTGCTTTTATAAAAGTAATTTCATAAAAGGGCTTTTATAAAAGAACTTTCGTAAAAGTGCTTTCATAAACATACTTCAATAAAAGTGTTTTTATAGAAGTACTTTCATAAAAGTATTTTCATAAAAGTACTTTTATAAGTGTTTTCAAAAAGTGCTTTTATAAAAGTACTTTTGTAAAAGTGATTTCGCAAAAGTGATTTTATAAATGTATTTCTGTGAAAGTGCTTCTATAAAAGTACTTCCATAAAAATGCTTTTATAAAAGTTTTTTAATAAAAGTGCTTTCGTAAAAGTGATTTAGTAAAATACTTTTGCAAAAGTGCTTCCATGTAAAAGTACTTTTGCAAAAGTGCTTCCATGTAAAAGTACTTTTGTAAAAGTGCTTCCATGTAAAAGTACTTTTATAAAAGTGCTTTCATAAAGGAACTTTTGTTAAAGTGCTTTCGCAAAAGTAAATATCTATGGCAATAGTTTTGTAGGCAAAGTGCTTTAGTAAAATAATTTAATGAAAGTGCTTCAGTAAAAGTGCTTTCATGTAAAATGTGCTTTTATAATAGTGCTTTCATAAAAGTTCTTTCGAAAAGTAAACATTATGACAACAGTTTTGTAGGCAAAATTTCATCAAAGAATGAAAATGAGCAAAATGGGGCATGATTATTTTTCATGCTGCAGACTACTCATTTTTTGTATTATGGGGCTGATTTTTCAATCTAAAAAGAAGGCCAATGGCAATAATTTTGTAACCAAACACTCTAATGTTATTCATTCTTTCCCATTATTGCCTAGAATGAGCAAGAATTAAAAGAATGAGGCCCAGAGCAGTGAACCAAACATGGCCTTTGATTTTCAATTCTTTTTATTCTTGTTTTCTTAAATGGTTGAGTGGCCAACAAGCCATCCAAAGACGAATCTTATTTTCAAGCTCTCCAAGTTTCTTGTGGAATGTGGATCGTTATTATTTAAAGTTTCTTTCATGTCGTTAGTTTAATAGTTACATGGCTCTTCCTTTTATCATTGCAAGTAGTTCTATTTTTTTTCTTCACCGTTTCTTTCTTCTCCCCTTAATTATCATTCCACCCATTAGAGCCACTACAACCTAGATAATCCCATAGGGATGTTTGCACATAATTAAAAAAAAAAAGGAAAAGAAACCTTGTAATAGTCTTGCATCATGTAGTCAAGCACCCAAGTAGGACCCAATTCAATTTAACAACCACCATTATTCTTCTCTTTCTTTCTTATTAATTTAGGTTTTAGTCCCATTGCATTTATTTTTATTAATCTTTGCATTTGTATCTCATTAGTATTAACTTGGTATACCAATCCAACCTATATTCTCAATTAACTTAGTCTTTTTTTTTTTTTATAAATAGCTACACCAGTTTTTGTTTTAATGTTTTTTAGTTCTCGGTGAACTAATAGAGTGGTTATTTCAGTCACTTAGTTCTTTTAAAAAAAATGTCACTCGTTCACTAGTTTGCATAGATCGATTCTTGTCCTAGTTCAGCCCACCATCACTTAGCTAGTCCATCATTTTTCTAGTTTTTTTAGTTGTTTTTCTGGTCTATTTCTATTAGTTTGTTAATTGTTTAAAGTATTCAATCACCACATTTAGATGCTATACAATTATTTAATTACTTGTCTTTTTACAATTTTAATTGTTAGCTTGTCATAATGTTATATTTTCATTCATTCTCATTTAATTTTATGGTTGCCTCATTTAATAATCTTTACGCATGTGTGTTAATTAAAATTTCAAGCCCAAAATTATGAAAATTTCCATGGAACATTGGTGAAGTAGAGTAGAGGCCAGTTTAACCAGGTGTGTGTGGGTGCCTAACACCTTCCCGCACCAAACCTTATCCCTTGAACCCTAAGAATCTCATCCCCATTGGGCAACGAATCACCAAGAAAACAAAATGTTTTCTTAAAAAATATTGGGTAGTCCTAAATTCCAATTTTCCAAAAATTTAGGTGGAAACTCTAACTCCATACTCTATTCCGTCACCCCTCCGGGTTGGGTAGCCACAAGTAAGATCCATCAAGGGACAAATATTTGGGCATGCTGGGCCAATTTGGGAATTTATTTGATTGGGTGATCATAGTGATAGGATTGGCCCTTTTGTCTAACAAAATGAATATCAGGGTTTACACTCTATTTGAGAAACATAAACTATTATTGTGGATTTCACCTTTGTTTGAAATCTGGTTTTGCAAAATATTTTTATATATTATATTATTATTTTATGAAAATGGTTTGCAAAAGGTTTTAATCCTAATATCCATCCGAGAAGAGAGTGTAAAACTGCACCTTGTAGCTAGGGGAGAGGTCATTTTCTGTCGGGCATTGTTTTGATGATTATGGGCTGAGAGGTTATGTGTAAGAGACCGTTACAAGGCTGATTAACTTATGGGTTTTATCTCTCATAAGTCCATTATCTATGGGTCTTTATAGGGTGGCTAAACCCAAGGATCTTTTAGGTGTAAATGTTGGGCCTAGACTAAGCCCATGCTGATTGGCTTAGGGGTTCATTGCCCTAAGCAGTGAATTCGGCCCAATCTTTTTCAAAGGTGGGGCTGAACCCTCATGGACTTGTGTGAGATCTTTGTGGGGTCCAATTCCATTCAATATCAGACCCAAAGTGGCCATGCAACACTTAGGGACATGAACCTTTAAGAGAAATGGGCCTAAATCCCATTACTAATATGATTAAATAATTTGTCACGTGGTTTGGATCTAGGTATGAAGCACATATCGTCTCAAGAAGATAAGGCTTATCAAAAGAAAGTTTCTGATCCAAATCAAATTTGGATCATCTCCTAATCTTATTAGGAGTCTTGCTCTATAAAGAGATAAATAAAGAAGATGGTGAACCAATCTGGAACTCTCTGCATTCTTGCTTTTCTTCTTCTCTCTTGTCTTCTAAGAAACCCTAATCACGACCTAGGCTTTTCAATAACTGTTTTTTATTAGTTTTTCCTTTGAGATTTTGCAAGAAAATGCTTGGGAAATCAGGCTATCACATCCCATTTTACCCAAGAAATTTTTATAGTAGATTTGTTAAATCAGAGTTGTTAAATCTATTTCTCCTATACACTGTGCCATTTTCATTTGGAGGACGAGATTGGGACTGATATTGGGCATGAACTTCCATCTTGGGAGCTGTAATTTGTGGTCTCTGTATTAGATATAATCTCTTGTTTAATTGGTTTCAAATATGGTCTTGTTTAGTGCAAGATCAATATGGAAAATACAGTTTTCAAATTCACTGAGAAATCGGTTTTTGAAAGGGTTAAAAAAAATTTTGGAATTTCGACCAGCCATCTAGAATGGTTTGTCCATTCATATGATGGATTTTAAACCCTTTCATCATAGGTATCTGAGCTTTAGGTTCAGTTCTTGAACTAAACCAAATCAGATTTGAAAGAAAGATCAAATCAGCAAGAACTAGTCTAGCTGATTTGACCTAGTCAAGAGAATCTTTGAGAATTTGGTTCTTAAATCGGGCCAATGACCTGAAAATCAATTTTTAATATAACTGATAATATTTAGAATTGTTCTATTCTGAATTCTTGAATTCTTGGGATGAAAGTGTGATGGAAATCAAATTCTTTGTTGGTGGCAAGATTTATGTGCACCATGTGATTATTTGATTATTTGGTCTGTAATACTTCTTTTTTTTATTTTATTTTCTAGAAAAAATGTATTAGACTTTTTCTAATGTAAGAATTAGAAATTAAGCTTTTTATAATTTGTATACATTGGAGAACTCACTAGAGATCGTAGAAAAAGGTGGAGGCGGAGATTGATATGGAGATAGTAGTTTGATGGCTTCTTGCATTTGCCTGCATTAAATTCAAACCATCACACTATCAGACCTAGTTATTTAATTTGATTAATTGCTATTTCTGATATGACTTTGAATCATAACTAAGAATTTTAATATCATAATTTATGTGGATTGATGCATGTTTTGGGCACAAAACCCTAGGCTAATTTGAACTTGTTTTGTTCCAATTTATATGGATTGAACGATTGTTGGTTGGGGACTAATAACAACCCCTTGGATAACTAATTAAGTTATCAAATTTGGATCTAGGCTAGTGGTTTGATCGGCCATTGAATGGACCAATTTTGCCTATACCTGTGAAACCTAATTAGAATTTGATTAAAGCAAGATAAGCCCATTTAAGTATAGACAACTATATGGGCTGAACTGCCTTTTGTAGTTGGGGTCATATACCAAGATAAATATTATTAGACATTTGGGTCAATTAATGGGCTGATCATGTGTTAATCTAAATGGATTTAAGTTTTACAAGATGTAATTTGATTTTTATCAATTATGTATACACTATGTGAATGTGATTCATACATGGGTTATCAGCGCATGACCCATGAAAGAATTATGTGGCTCTCCACGCCCATCATGGCTGAATGCACATCATTGCCATGATTTCCATGGATCATTGAATGATCTCTATTTAATGGTCCATTTGTTAGACAGTTATGCCCTTAGCTCCAATTAGATTGACGTACCTTTTGACATTTTTTTGTAAATGAAATAAGTACATAATTGATTCATGTCATTGTGGTGTGTTTCTGTATAATACCCTTAAACTAGTCACTTATGAGACTCGAGTTAGCTTAGAATCTTCATAGCCATTGGATAGATTTTGGGAGATTTATCCAGCCAAGCTTGACATTGATGTACCGCCAAGTTAGTTGGGGTGGTTTGTCTCATGGTTTTCATGACAAATTGAACAGAACCAAAATTCCAGTATTGCCCTGGACCTTGGAGACAGATGGGAAAAAACTGGAATGTTACACCTAACCCCTAGACTCGATTATGGCAATGCACTATGTCTCGGATCGGGCTGTTTTTGATATGCCAATCAGTGAGATCCTTAGAAGGGGTCAAAACCTGGGTATGTTGGGACAATCAGAGAATTAATCTAAGTGGGTGATCATAGTGACGGGATTAGCCGCTTTGTCGGACAAAGTGAATGATCAGGGATGCACTCTCTCTGATGGAAACCTAAACTGCCAGTAGTTGATTTCAATCGTTGAAATTTGTTTTTGCCAAATAAATTTATATAAAGATATGCATATATATATATATATATATATATATATATTATGGTTTCAAAATATTTGCAAATGGTTTTAATTCCCGGGATCCATGTGAATAGAGAGTGCAGCACTGTACCTTGTAGCCGAGGGAGAGGTCCTCTTTTGTCGGACAGTGTTTGATCATTATGAGTTGAGAGGTTAAGTGTAACCATTAAGGGTAATACCTGATGGACTAATCTTGCATCTGCCCATAGTCCTTGGGTTTTCATAAGGTGGTTGGACCCAATGACCATTTAGTGTAAATGTTGGTCCCATTATGAGCCCATGGTGATGCACTTAAGGGTTCATTGTCTCTTATAGTGAATTCGACTAGGGCTTATAACAAAGGCTAGGCTTCACCCATGTGGCTCATGTGTAGATCAATATTTGAGTTCCACACCATACAAGGAGAGTCAACTGGGCAGCAGGTTAAGAGGTTAAATGAGAACATAAACTTAATGGACCTAAATCCCAATTCGACCTAGGTTAATGAGATTTATTAAATAGGGGCGGATTTGGGATTTGGATCAATAGATAAGATAAGGGATTATCCTTATCCACTTAAAGAGTCTAGATCCAAATAAAGATTTGGATCAAAGGAACTCATAATTTGATTAGGAAGGTTGATCTTTATCTGTAGATAAGACAAGGGATTATCTATATTTGTTAAAGAGAGTCCATATCCAAATAAAAGAATTGGATTAGGAAACTCCTAATGGGATTAGGAGATTCTATCTTTAAGGCTATAAATAGAAGAGCGGGGAGGACCTCCAAACACATAGTTTGCTGAATACAGAGAGAAGACTGCATAGTGTGAATGCTTTCATCTTCTACTCTTTTCTCCCATGCTCTTGCCGCCCCTACCCGGTTTGATCTCCACTTGTGGGAATGATCAAGATGTTGGACAGTTTTGTATGCCCTTAGCTTCAATCAAGATGATGTACTTTATGAGCTTATTGTAAATGAATAAAAGTGAATATTTGATTCATGTTCCCTTGGTATGTTTCTGTGTAATACCCTTAAACTGAATACCTAATGAGATTCGTGTTAGTTTAGAATGTTCATAGCCAGTGAGTCGGTCTGGGGAGACCTATCCTGACAAGGCTAACACTGTGGTTCCACCAAGTCGGTTAGGGTGGCCTGTCTCAGCTGCCAGGGTGAGACCATAGGCACATACAGTGTAGGATTAATTGAATCTATGAACTGGACCAGATTTCCAGTATTGCCCTGGACCTTGGAGATTGATGGGCAAAACTGAAAAGTTACACCCGACCCCTAGACTCAATTATGATACTACACTAGGTGTCGGATTGGGCTGTCTTTGATATATCAATCAGTGAGATCCTTAGCGGGGGTCAAAACCTGGGTATGTTGGGACAGTCTGAGAATACATCTAAGTGGGTGATCATAGTGATAGGATCAGCCCCTTTGTCAGACAAAGGTAATGATCAGGGATGCACTATCACAGATGGAAACCAAGACTGCCGACAACCGATTTCAGCCCCTAGGAGTTACAAGGTGGCTTGGCCCAAGGACCACTTAGGGTAAGTGTTGGGCCCATAGAGCCCATAAGATGGGTTTCAGAGGGTGCACTGTCCATAACAGTGTATTCGGCCAGGCCTCGTAACAAAGGTTGGGCTGAACCCATGTGGCTGATGTGTAGATCAACTTATGAGACCCGTGTTAGTTTTGAATTTTCATAGCCATTGGATAGATCTAGGGAGATTTATCCTACCAAGGCTGACACTGATGTACGGCCAAGTTGATTGGGGTGGCTTATCTCAGCTACCAGGGTGAGACCTGAGGCACATGCAGTGTTGGTTTTCTTGAAACCCTGAACCGGACCAAAATTCCAGTAGTGCCCTGGACCTTGGAGATAGATGGGCAAAACTAAAATATTATACCTAACTGCTACACTCGATTATGGTACTACACTAGGTGTCGGATCACGCTGTCTTTAATATGCCAATCAGTGAGATCCTTAGAAGGGGTCAAAACTTGGGTATGTTGGGACAGTCCGAGAATTCATCTGATTGGGTGATCATAGTGATAGGATCAGCCCCTTTGTCGGATAAAGTGAATGATCGGGGATGTACTCTCTATGATGGAAACCTAAACTGCAGCTAGTTGATTTCAACCTAAACCATATATATATATATATATAATGGTTTCGAAATGTTTGCAAATTATTTTAATTCCCAGGATCAATGTGAGTAGAGAGTGCAACACTAAACCTTGCAGCCGAGGGAGAGGTCCTCTCTTGTCGGACAGTTTTTAGTCATTAAGGGTTGAAAGGTTAAGTGTAAGACCATTGAGGGTAATACCTTATGGGCAAATCATGTATCTGCCCACAGTCCTTGAGTTTTCATAAGTTGGCTGGAGCCAAGGACCATTTAGTGTAAATGTTGGGCCCATTAACAGCCTATGGTTATGGACTCAGGGATTCACCATCTCCTACAGTAAATTCGGCCAAGCCTTGTAACAAAGGCTTGGCTGAACCCATGTGGCTGATGTGTAGATCAATGTCTGGGTCCCACACCATACAAGGAGAGCCAACTGGGTAGCAGGTTAGGAGGTTAAATGAGCACATAAACTTAATGGGCCAAAAGCCCAATTCAAACTAGGTTAATAAGATTAATTAAATAGAGGCGGATCTGGGATTTGGATCAGTAGATAAGATAAGGGATTATCCTTATCCACTTAAAGAGTTTAGATCCAAATAAAGATTTGGATCAAAGGAACTTCTAATTTGATTAGGAAGGTTGATCTTTATCTGTAGATATGACAAGGGATTATCCCTATCTGCTAAAGAGAGTCTAGATCCAAATAAAAGATTTGGATTAGGAAACTCATAATGGAATTAGGAGATTCTCTCTTTAAGGCTATAAATAGGAGAGCAAAGAGGACCTCCAATCACATAGTTCGCTAAATACAGAGAGAAGACTACATAGTTTGACTGCATTCGTCTTCTGCTCTTTTCTCCCCTGCTCTTGCCGCCCCTACCAGGTTTGATCTCCACTTGTGGGAATGATCAAGAACCGTTCTTGATATTGCTTCTTGATAGAAGAGGCAATCTGAAGTTATGCTCACCAGCCCTCCACTACATTCTTGTTGAAGTGCCATCCTGTTGATTCTGCTTCACCTCACACTGTATCATCTTCAGTGGGAGCAGTTTGTGGTTTTCTCCTTGGATGTGAACACCTTCATTGGGAGTTACTGTTACTCTGTATCAGGTATATCCCTTTCCTCCCTTTTGGTTTTAGATCTAGTCCAGTTTGATTCAAGATTGATCATTGAAAATGTAGTTTTCTAAAATAGTGAATACGATTCCTAGATGGAAGAGAGAGAAATTTTTGAAATTTCACCCAACCTTCCTATAGGGTTCGACCATCCATATGATGGATCTCTCATCCCTTCACAATTAATAGGCTCTCCCCGCATGAACACTAGCCTATTTGGGACCCATTCAAATATGACTTTATGAATGTTAGTGGGAGCCATTATGGCAGGACCTAAAGCTGACCTAGGGACTAATATATTTGTTCTCTCATGAATAATATAAGTGGTATGAGATAGGGAATATCATGAGATGATATCTCTAAAGGATTTTTGTCATTAGAATGAAAATGGGTTGAATTGGTGGGCAACACCATAAAATTGGGTTATCCATTTCACTGAAACTGTTAGTGGGATTGTTTCAAGGATGATAGGGTAATCATAGACTAATAGGAGAGGCCTATCCTAAAATGGAAGAATCTCTCATAGTACATTGGAGCTTCTGATATGATGGGACAACACCTACCATTTTGAAAGGTTTAACCTAAAATGGCAATGAACTTGTCTAATGGAGGCCAAAGGAAAAGTTCATGAAATGGGTGGATCCGTGGTCCTTCAAAGAAAGTGATGAGGTTATGCAGCTAAAACAATTGGACCTATTCACTGTGTGATTTTCCACATTTTCAGAGACATGAATAATGTGAAATCTCAGAGATGAACAAATGAAAAATGAACATAGATAAAAAGCCTTTGTAAGGTACATAACATGAAACAATAACAAGGTCACGAACTAATTTACTCGTGCAATTTGTCAAAAATGGAACACGAACAATTCACTAAATTGTTAGACGACAACAAACTCAAGGGACCAAACTATGTAGACTAGTTTCGCAACCTTAACTCGGTATTCACATACAAAAAATTGAAGAAAATTGCTACTAACTCGGTACCAGAATGCCCCCTGATAGAGCCTCTAAGGCAAGAAGAAGGAAATATCAGGAATTGAAAGAGAAAATTTTTCTTGCCGGTGTTACATCATTGCTTTACTGGTCAACTCTATCTAAAGACAAATTGATAAAGTAGAAAACTACAAAGACATTTTGGATAGTTTATAGACCATGTATGAGGAGCAGAATCATTTTGCATGGCAAAAGGCCCTCAAATTCGGGATATGTTTTACCAATGAACTGGAGGCTCTGGGCTCCCAACTAGATGATGACACTAAGACATATTGCATCTTAAACTCTCTGTCCACCTCCTTTAATTAGTTGTCATGAACTACAACAAACAAGCTAACAACTAGCATGCAAGAGTTCAATAATATGTTGCAAAGAGTTGAGGAACTGATTAAAAGGGACAAGCCAGTAACCCTGCTTGCAAAAGGAGGCAAATCTGGTAGGAAGAAATGTAAGGGAAAGAAGAGGCCTCAAAGGAAGGGAGGTAAGCAAAAAAAGTAGAAGAAAGACAAGTCATTAGACCAATGTCACTTCTACAAGGAGACCAAGCATTGGAAGAGGAATTATCCTTAATATCTGGAATCTCTCAAGAAGAATAAAGAATGTATTTTTGAAAATCAAATCATAGAGACCAATATATTGGTCACTTCTGCCTCCTAGTGTATTGACTATAGGGCTTCAACTCATGCATGCAACACATTGTAGGGTTTAAAGGAAAGTAAGGTTGAATGATGATGAGGTCATGCTCTACTTGAGGACATTTGCAACTGTTGTAGCTGCTGCTATAGGAAAAATAGATTTATATTTTAGAGAAGGGACTATAACATTAAAATATTCTTTGTGTTCCATTACTTAGAAGAAATTTGATTCTAGTTTCTTAGCTTTGTAAAGATGGTTATTCTATTTTATTTAGTAATAAGATTATAATTAAATTGAATAACAAATTCTTTTTACATGGAGAACTTGAGAATGGAATGGTCTTTATGTTTTCCACCCTTCTTAAAAAACAAATGTGATCAAAACTGAAATCAAATTTGTTAGATTTGTGAACGATGGTACAACATATTCCAACATTGGTGAAGGATGGTCCTGTAGATGGTTGGGCGTGTTAGAGAGTGTATGCCCTTAGCTCCAATCACATTGGTGTACTAGATGAAATTTATTGTAAATGAATAAAAGAACATAATTGATTCATGTGTTTCGGTATGTTTCTGTGTAATACCCTTAAACTAGAAACCTATAATGAAGGGATGAGAGATCCATCATATGGATAGTCGAACCCTATAGGAAGGTTAGGCAAAATTTTAAAAATTTCTCTCTCCAACGTGGGAATCACATTCCCTATTATAGAAAACTGCATTTTCAATGATCAATCTTGAACCTAAACCAGACCAGATCTGAAACCAAAAGGGAGTAGAGGGCTATACATGATATGAAGTAATAATAACCTCCAATGAAGGTGTTCACGCCCAAGGAAAGATCCAAAGACTACTTCCATCGAAGAAGACATGGTGTAAGATGAAGCAGAATCAGCAAGATGGCTCTTCAGCAAGAACCTGATTCTTCAGCAAGAATCTAAAGGAGGGCTAGTGAGCATGACTTCTAATTACCTTTTTCTGCCAAAAGGTAATATCAAAAACACTTCTTAATCGCTCCCACAAGTGGAGATTGAACTAGCATGGTGGCAAGAGCTGGAAAGAGCAGAAGACAGGAGCAATCGAACTTCTCTCTTTGTAATCTCTGAATTGAGAATCGTATGTTGGAAGTTTGTTAGACAGCTTTGTATGCCCTTAGCTTCAATCAAAATGATGTACTTTATGAGTTTATTATAAATGAATAAAAGTGCATATTTGATTCATGTTACCTTGGTATGTTCCTGTGTAATGCCCTTCAACTGGACACTTAATGAGACTCGTGTTAGTTTAGAATGTTCACAGCCAGTGGGTCGGTCTAGGGAGACCTATCCTGACAAGGCTGACACTATGGTGCCACCAAGTCGGTTCAGGTGGCTTGTATTAGCTACCGGGGTGAGACCCTAGGCACATACAGTGTAGGATTAATTGAATCTTTGAACTGAACCAGATTTCTAGTATTGCCCTAGACCTTGGAGATTGATGGGCAAAATATGAAAGTTACACCCAATCCTAGACTCGATTATGATACTGCACTAGGTGTCGGATTGGGCTATCATTGATGTACCAATCAGTGAGATCCTTAGCAGGGGTCAAAACCTGGATATAGTGGGACAGTCTGAGAATTCATCTGAGTGGGAGATCATAGTGACAGGATCAGCCCCTTTGTCAGACAAAGGTAATGATTGGGGATGCACTCTCACTGATGGAAACCAAGACTGCCGGCAGCCGATTTCAATCGTTGAGATTTGTTTTGCAAAATATATTTTATATGAGATATAAAAATATATAAATTATGGTTTCAAAATGATTTGCAAAAGGTTTTAATTCCCGGGATCCATACTAGAGAGAGTGCAACACTATTCCTTGCAGTCGAGGGAGAGGTCCTCTCTTGTTGGGCAGTGTATGATCATTATGGGCTGAGAGGTGGCTTGGCCCAGGGACCACTTAGGGTAATTGTTGGGTCCATAAAGCCCATCTGATGGGTTTTAGGGGGTGCACTATCCATAACAGTGTATTCGGCCAGGCCTTGTAACAAAGGCTGGGCTGAACCCATGTGGCTGATGTGTAGATCAATGTTTGGGTCCCATGCCATACAGGGAAGCCCAACTAGGTAGCAATTTGGAAGGCTAAATGAATACATAACCTTAAATGGGCCTTAAGCCCATTTCGAACTGGGCTAATTTGATTAGTCACTAAAGGGGCAAATTCTGAGATGGATCAACTGATAGGATTGGGCCCACACCCTATCCACTTAGAGAGTCCAAGATCTAAATGAGATTTAGATCTGGAAACTTCCTAATTATATTAGGAAATGGCTGATCTAATCTGCAGATAATGGTTATCCATTATCTTAAAAGGACTTCTAATCCAGATATGATTTGGGTTAGCAACTCCTAATAGGATTAGGAGCTGATCCCTTTAAGTCTATAAAGGAAGAGGGGGTGGTAGCCTTTCAAAACAGCATCAATCAATCACAAGCAAGCAATAGATAGTCTTGTCTTCAGATCTGAAATCATAGAAGAGAGAATTTTGTACCTTGCAAATACTCTCTTGCCGCCTCCTTCTTGTAGCCGCCGCCTACAGCAGTTCGATCTCCAGTTCTAGGGAGAAATCAAGATTGGATCTTGATTCCAATCTTTTGGAGAAAAGATTGATGGGAGTTGTATTCACAAGCCATCCAGGTGATTCTTGAGAAGGATCAAGTTCTTTTGGAAAAACACTGCTGATTCTGCTCCACCCTGCACTACGCCATCTTCAGTGGGAGCAGATTTTGGATTCTACCTTCGTCATAAACAATTCCATTGAGAGATATTATTTCTCTGTATCAAGTATTATCTCTCCCTACTCCTTTTGGTTCAGATCTGGTTCAGTTTATGGTTCAAGAGTGATCTTTGAAAATATGATTTTCTAAATAGGGAATTCGATTCCCAGTTGAAGGGAGAGAAAAATTTTTGAAATTTGCCCCCTTTATTCTGCAATCTTTGTGCGTCCATATGATGGATTTCCTATCCCTTTTGTGGTATCAGAGCCATGGTTCAAATCTTGAACCATTCTGTTTCAGATCTGAACCTGCGCAATTAGGGAGAAGGCATTCTACCCAATTTATGCGGATATGGGTTTTGGGAAATTTGTTCCCAAAACAAATGGGAAAATAATCTAAATTTAATTTTATATAAATCTAATTATTATTTAGAATAGTTCTTTATAATTTTCTTGATTTATGGGCTGTTCGTACAAGAGGAGATCGAATTCTTGGTTTGTGCAAGGAGAACTGCAATATTTGCAATTTATTGAATTTATTTATTACATTTGGTCTATAAATAATTTTTTTTATTTTTTAGACTCGATGTATAAGCATTCGATCTGATGTAATTATTAATAGAAATAGGATTTCTATTTATTTTTATTTTGGATCGAAGATGGCAGCATAGAGAAGGAGATTTCACAGATGGGACATTCGCTATCTACAATTTGCAGTTTGCGAAACTGCAACCTGTGATCTAAACTCTGTTTTGCAGGATGGGACATTCTTTTATTAGTTATTTAATTTCAGATTATTTTCTTGAATTAAGGATTTAATTAAAGATCAAACCCTAGACCCATTCGAACCAAGATTGGTTCAAACTGTTTGGACCAAATCTAGGGTTTAATCAAGGCTGAAAGTCAGCCCTGATTTTCTCACTAATGGGCCTGAGGATTGATATTTAATTAAATGGTTAATTCGGCCCAACCTGTAAAGGCCCAGTTTTAAATAGTTAAAACTGCTAAAAGCCCACTTCAAAGGACAAAACCATATGGGCCGAACTGGGTAACCCTAATTCAGCCCATATACCAAGATAATATTAATAGTTAATATTGTTTAACGGGCTTTCAATGGGCCTTACAGATAATTAATTGATTGGATCAATTTATCCCTGCATGAGATGTTTGGATGTGTGATGTGTTGCGTACATGGTCCATAAGTGCTTGGCCCATGCTCATTCGACAGTGGCTCTTGCACACACCATGGTTGAATGCACATCATTGCCATGGTGTCACTTTTGGTCATTGGATGACCTTCCTCAGTGGTGGGCCCCACACCTCATCTAGAGGTTACGTGCGGAACCCTAGCCGATTTAAGGTCCACCGAAATCTGACTTTATGAAAGTCAGTGAGAGCCACTTTGGTTTGACCTAAATCAAATAAGGGCGTAATTAACTGTTCCCTCCAGCTAATATGAGTGCATGTGATAGGGAGATTCATATGATGAACTCTCTAAAGGCCTTCCATCATTAGCATGAGGATGGGTCCTTCAATAATGAGGAAACACACTAGAAAATGGGCTATCCATTTGCTGTTGGTTTTGTCTGAGTGTTTCATAAGATGATGGGGGCGTCATAGACTGATGTGGGAGGGCTTCACCAGTAAATGGGAACTCTCTCACGGTACCTTGGTGTTCACGAACATGATGGGTAAGCACTCACTGGACATAATGGTTTACCTGAAAAAGGCTCTGAACCTTGTCTGACAGAGGCCAAAGGGAAAACTCATATGATGAGTGGATATGATCCTTCACAGAAAGGTGGTGGGGTTATGCAGCTGAAACAGTTGAATCCATGCACCCTATGTGATTTCCCACATTTTCAAAGACAACCCGTAGTCTCCGTCACTGAGAAAGGAAGGAAATCTCAGAGATGAATAAATGGAAATGGATCGTAGATTAAAATCCATATCTATGAAATGAACATGAATCAAATTAGGTTGTGGACTGATGTTTGCTCTTTTATTAGAAAATGGCAAATGGTTCATTTGCAAAGCTTCTTGACAACAACAAGCTTAAGGGCTCAAACTATGCCAACTGGTACAGGAACCTTATGCTGGTCCTAGCTTCTGAAAAGCTAGACAAAGTGGCAAAGAATCCTGCCCCAGAGCGTCCGGGTGATAGGGCTTCTAAGGCCCGAAGGAGAAACTATTAGGAATGGGAGGAGAAAAACTCCCTAGCCTAGTGTTACATCATTGCCTCCTTGGACAACCCAATACAGAGGTAGTTCGATCAAATCAAACTTTCCAAGGACATATTGGACAGCCTGAGGACGATGTATGAAGAGCATAATCGTTCTACTCGACAAAAGGTCTGGAAACAGTTCATGACCACTCAAATATCCAATGGCCAACAAGTTCACGACCATTGTCTTCGGATGATGGGTTACATCAACGAACTTGAGGCTCTTGGATCTGGGCTAGACCTTGTGACCCAGATAGATGCTATCCTTAATTCTTTGCCTCCTTCCTTTAATCCGTTCATCATGAACTATAACATGAACAAGCTTGCAAGAGCTCAGCAATATGTTGCAAAGAGACGAAGAATTGATTAGAAAGGATGAGCCTGTAGCTATGCTTGTTGAAGCTAGCAGATGGGCAAGAGAAAGAGGAAGGCAAAGAAGCCTTAGAAGAAAGCCACTAAGTATAGGAAGCAAAAGAAAGACAAAGCATCGGATGCCTGTCACTTCTGCAAGAAGACCAGCCACTGGAAAAGGAATTGTCCTGCCTACCTGGAATCCAAGAAAGGTAATTTCGAAACTTGTGTTATAGAAACCAATTTATTGGTAGCTTCTGCGTCCTAGTGTATTGACTCCGGGGTTTCAACTCATGTGTCTAACTCATTGCAGGGGTTCAAGGTATGCAGAAGGTTGAGTGAAGGAGAAGTCACTCTCTACTTGGGAACTACTGCAACTGTTGCAGCCGCGACAATAGAAACCGTGGAGTTAATTTTTAGAGAAGGAAAAATTGTACTGAAATCTTGTCTTTATGTACAAAATTTAAGAAGAAATTTGATTTCTGTTTCAAAACTGTGTCCAGATGGTTATTCTGTCTTCTTTAGTAATACAATTACTATTAAAAGAAATAACAGATTCATCGCATACAGGGAACTAGAGAATAGTGATCACCAACTCAAATGAATTCTGTCTTCATTAGAGAGAGTGCATCCCTGATCATTCACTTTGTCCGATAAAGTGGCTGATCCAGTCACTATGATCACCAACTTGGATGAATTCTCGAACTGTCCCAACAAACCCAGGTTTTGACCTCCTCTAAGAATATCATGGATTAGCATATCAAAGATAGACCAATCTGACACCTAGTGTAGTATCATAATCTATTCTTGGGGTCAGGTGTAACATTCCAGTTTTGTCCATCTATCTCCAAGGTCTAATGCAATACTGGAATTCTAGTCGGTTCAAGGTTTCAAGAAAACCCACGCTGCATGTACCTCAGGTCTCACCCTGGCAATTTAGACAAGCCACCCCCAACAAACTTGGTGGCACATCAGTGTCAGCCTTGGCCAGATAAATCTCTCCAAATCTATCCAACGACTGTGATGATTTTAAACTAACATGAGTCTCATATGTGTCCAGTTTAAGGGTATTACACTGAAACACACGATAATAACATGAATCAAATATGAGCTTTATTCATTTACATTAAATGTCCTAATGTTCATCATTCTAATTAGAGCTAAGGGCATATAGTGTCATAACATATAAGACTCATGTAAGTTTAGAATCTTCATAGCCATTGGATAGATCTGGGAGGATTTGTACTACCAAGGCTAACACTAATGTGCTGCGAAGTTGGTTAGGGTGGCTTGTCTCAGTTACTAGTGTGAAACCTGAGGTGCATGAAGTATGGGTTTTCTTGAAACCCTGAACTGGACCAAAATTCTAGTATTGCACTGGACCTTGGACATAGATGGGCAGAACTAGAATTTTACACCTGACCCCTAGACTTGATTATGATACTACACTACGTGTTGGATTGGGCTATCTTTGATGTGCCAATCAGTGAGATCCTTAGAGGGGGTCAAAACCTGGGTATGTTGGGACAGTCCAATAATTTATTTGAGTGGGTGATCATAGTGACAACATCAACCTCTTTGTCGGATAAAGCGAATGATCAGAGATGCACTCTTTCTGATGGAAACCTAAACTGCCGGTAGTTGATTTCAACCGTTGAAATTTGTTTTGCAAAATAGATTTATATAGATATATATATTTAGATATATATAGATATATATATATATCTATATATATATATATATTATGGTTTCAATGTTTACAAAAGGTTTACAAAAGGTTTTAATTCCCAGGATCCATGTGAATAGAGAGTGCAACAATGTTCCTTGCAGCCAGGGAAGAGGCCCTCTTTTGTTGGGCAGTGCTTGATCATTATGGGCTGAGAGGTTAAGTGTAAGACCATTGAGGGTAATAACTGATGGTTTAATATTGCATCTACCCACAATCCTTGGGTTTTCATAAGGTGGCTGGACCCAATGACCATTTAGTGTAAATGTTGGGCCCATTAAGAGTGCATAGTGATGGACTCAGTGGTTCACTGTCTCCTATAGTGAATTCGAAAGACTTTGTTACAAAGACTGGGCTGAACCCATGTGGTTGATGTGTAGATCAATGTTTGGGTCCCACACCATACAAAGAGAGTCAACTGTGCAGTAGGTTAAGAGGTTAAGTGAGCACATAAACTTAATGGACCTGAAGCCCAATTTGAACTAGGCTTAAGTTAGTTAATTAAAGGGAGGCAAGATAGGATTTATAATCTGATTAGGATTAGATGAAGGAAAAGATATGTCTTATCCATTCAAGCATCCAAATCCAAATATCAGATTTGGATTAAGGAACTCTCTCCTAATTGGATTAGGAGGCTGATCCTGAGAGGGCTATAAATAAAGGGGGGTGAATTCCTCAGATATACAATACCACAGCAATCTGTAGAGTTTTTCCCTATTCTTGCCACCCCTACCCAGTTCAATCACCACTTATGGTAGTGATCAAGAATTGTTCTTGATATTGCTTCTTGGTAGAAGAAGCAATCTGAAGTCGTGCTCGCCAGCCCTCTACTCCATTTTGCTACAGAATTTGGTTCTTACTGAAGAGAAGTCCTACTGATCCTGATTCACCACACATTGTGTCATGTTCAGAGGAAGCATGTTTTGGTTTTCTCCTCCAGCGTGAACACCTTCTTTGAGAGTTATTGCATCTTCATATTAGGTATATCCTTCTCCTCCCCTTTTGTTTCAGATGTAGTCTGGTTTGGTTCAAGATTGATCATTGAAAATGCAGTTTTGTAAAATAGGGAATGTGATTCCCAGATGGGAGAGGGAGTGAAGGTATGAGAAATCCATCATATGGATAGCCGAACCATGGTAGGGAGAAATTTCAAAAATTTCTCTCTCTCCTATGAGAATCACATTCCCTGTTTTCGAAAATCTGCATTTTCAATGATCTATCTTGAACCTAAAATGAACTAGATCTGAAACCAAAAGGTAGGAGAGGGATATACCTAATACAGAGTAGCAGTAATGACCAACGAAGTCGTTCACACCCAAGGAAAGCTCCAAAGACTGCTTCCACTGAAAATGACACAGCGTAAGGTGGAGCAGAATTAACAGGTGGTTCTTCACAAGAACCGAATCCTTTAAAAAGAATTCAATGGAGAGTATGTGAGCATGATTTTCAGATAATTTTTTCACCAAAAACTGATATCAATAACCCTTCTTGATCTCTCCTACAGTGACGCAATCTTACTATTGTTGTCTTCTCTCTCTTTCTATGATCTGAGATCTGAATGTTGTGTCTGGAGGTCCACCCTCCTACTCCTTTTATGGCCATAAAGAGAGCTCCTAATTTCATTAGGAATTTCCTAATTCAAATCCTTATTTGAATTCGGACTTTCTTTAAGAAATAAGGATAAGCCCTTATCTTATCTGTAGATTAGATCAACCCTCCTAATCTCATTAGGAACTTCCTAATCCAAATCTCTATTTGGATCTGGATTCTCTGAGTGGATAGAGATAATCCCTTATCCTATCTACTGATCCAAATCCCAGAACCGCCCCTCTTTAATTAATCAAATTAAACCAATTTGATTTGGGCTTTAGGCCCATTATGTCCATGTGCCCAATGACCTTTCAAACTGCTACCCAGTTGGGTTTCCTTGTATGGCATGGGACCCAAACATTGATCTACACATCAGCCACATGGGTTCAACCTAGCCTCTGTTACAAGGCCTGGCCGAATTCACTGTTATGGACAATGAACCCTTGATCCCATCACCATGGGCTCCTAATGGGCCCAACATGATAGATATAATTATAACCCTAGCAATTGCACTAGTTATCAAGTAGTATAAAAATATCATTCCCACGGGGATTTAACAAAATAAGTATTAGAACTATAGTCTTCCCTAATTATTTGAACAATCAAAATTTAGATTTAAGAATAAGAACTACTGAAAATAAAAATAGAAAAAGAAAATAAAAGCAAAGGCAATCAATAACTGAATATGAAATGGGTGAAATCGCTAGGAACATTGGTCCACCTAACCATTCTAATGGTTATTAATGGATGCGATTAACCAAGATCATTTGTCATTCCCATAAGCTGAAGTTTTTCCCAATTTTATTTAATATTCTTTCCCAAGATATATTAAACCTATTTCTATCAAGTAACCCCTCGATCCCTCAACTAAAGTTCTCAATGATATGAATGCATTAAGTGCATGAAAAACTCATATATTCAGATGAATCATGTGTATATATCCCTATATATACTTCAATTCACACCATGAATTATGTGGTCGAATATATAAATTCCTCTTCTGATTCATTCATATAAACTAAATCAATTAAGAGATGGCCACTCCTAATCGCATTAAGCAAATAATTCATAGACTCTATGGAAATCACGATCTTGGATAAATCATAATGATAAAAATATATTCATTATCATGGTTAGGCTTTCCACAACCCTAGCTAAAAACAAATCAGTTTATGATAAAGGAAATAAAGCAGACAAGAGGAAAGAAAGAACTTATGAATTCCCCCATGGTGCTGAGATCTCCTCTTCTTCTTACCGCCACCTCCTTCTTGAAGCTTTCTTGATTTGCTGATCTCCTTCTTGAAGTTTCTTGATGATCTTCTTGATTCACTTCAGAGGGACTTTAGTAATTGATTAATTCCATTCTTGATTGTTGCCCCAAAGCTAGTTCACCCAACCCTTAATATAGTTTAGGGAGGGGGGTTGTTACAACCAATTGGAGTTATCTCTAGAATAGATAATCCAGGTTAAACTCATTCTATCCTATCTTATTTTATCTCTTATCTCTTATCTAATGATCTCAATCTTTAACTTTCTAGAATTATATCACAAATTTAAATTTGGTAGGACTCTTCTTAGTTTCTTGTTCTTTTATTCGTATTAGGCTTCCTCTGCAAATTGGGCTGCTGCAAGTCTTTTCTGCCAATTGGGCTTTAACTGCAAATTGGGCCTTCCTACGAATTTTCCCCAACTTTAGGCCCAGATTTAACTTCGATGTAGGCCGAATCTGCGAAAGCCCAAAACATGAAAGTTATATTTTTCTCTCTTATGTTTCCAGTAAGTCTTGAATCAGCCCAAGAGAATCTCGGATACAAGAGTTAGGCTCAGATTACGGATCGGTGCCAAAACTGTGAAAAATCATCCGATTTGCCTTGCTTTTCTCCTGATGCCTTTTTTCTTGCCCTGAACTGAAATACAAGAGTAATGAGTCCATTTAAATGTAAATTAAGTGTAGAAAGACTGAATTTTCATAGATAAGAATATGATAAATTTTATTCATCAAATCCCCCCACACTTAAACTTTGCCCGTCCTTGGGCAAAACAAAACTGAAGCAACGAGAACAAACTAGCTAGCCTACTAAATTTTAAACTCAACTCTCCTTCATCTTTCTCCACAAATATTCTAGGTTAATTATTGCAAACTATTAAATCAACACAACCAAGTCATACATGACTCATTCATCAGTCAATCCAATTCTTGCTACTACAAACCAGGTAGTAAACTAGGGAAAACATTTTTATCTCCTCTCTCTCTCTCTTTTTTCTCTTTTTCTTTTTTTTCTCTCTCTCTTTTTTTTCCTCTTTGGTGGAAGTGAGTGCATTTTATGCTCCATCTCACTTTTAGGATTACTTGGTTAGTAGGTGCATTTTATGCTCCATCCTATTGTTTGAATTGCTGGCTAGTAGGTGCATTTTATGCTCCATCCTACTATTGAATTACTTGATTAATAGGTGTATTTTATGCTCCATCCTACAAAAAATATTCACCTTATTTACTTAAACCTGAATTTAGGATGAGCTTAACTGGAAATGGCTTCAGATAGGTCGTGTACTTCTTAATTGTATCTCATTATTAGGTCCATAAGAATTTTTCCAGAATATTGTTTCAATTGATTCCAAAAGAGTTTAGTCTTTTTTTTTATGCAGGAAAATATGACCCAAATCAAATTTTAAAACACAACCTAAATTCTAACCTAAATCCTAAATCCCCTCTCCCACAATTAAAACTTACATTGTCCCCAATGTGAGGTTAAATGCAAAGAAAGGACAGAAAAACTAAACTAGAAATGTAAAAACAAAAAGAAAAAGGAAAAACAAGCTTCCCTATTTGTAATAATCATGAATCAGATCCTCTAACTCTCGTGGTTTCAACTTTCGGTGTGCTCCCCTTCCATCCATCATGGGCGGGTTCAAATCTGGAATAGGGGCCTACAAAACAGAGGGTAATGGTCTCTTATTAGAAATTGACAACATAATATAATGAGTATTACCTTGTCTTGGCTTGAACCCTTCTTGACTGGCCTCCGCATAGTTCAAAACCTCCTTAACTTCCTCATCCAAGTTAGCTTTCAAAACTTTTTTCGGGTAGGGGAGAGGAAGTTTAATAGCATCTAAATTCAGTTTAGGTGTACTCCCTTCGATCTCCATTTGAGAATTGGCTACCTCAACTTTTTGATCGTCATCCTTGATCTCGCCAATAGTCTTTCCACTTCTTAAGGCAATGGCATTCACTTGCTCCCTTGGGTTCTTCTCTATATTGCTAAGCAATCATCCCTTTCTTCTTTCTGACAACATGCTCACAATCTGTCCCACTTGAACTTCTATGTTCTTAATAGCTGCCTTTTGATTTGAGAATCTTTTATCATGTTATTGGAGCTTTGCTTTAGTAGCATTAATCTTAGAGATCATTTCTTCTAAATTACCCTTCTTTTCTTGTGGGGGTGGCTGTTGTTGAAATCCCATGGGTAGTTTTTGCTGGTTGTTGTTCCATGAAAAATTTGGATGATTCCTCCACCCTGGGTTCTATGTGTTTGAGTAGGGGTTGAAATTTGACTTGCTAGTATGAGAGATAAAATTAGCATTCTCATGTGAAGTAAAAGCATTACCTAATGGACAATCAGAATTAGTATGTCCTATTTTACCACAAAAATCACATAGGATGCTAGATGATGTATTCATTGCTACGATATTAAAAGTATCAAATTTTTTATTCAGCCCAGCAAGTTGAGCAGATATGGCTGCAAGGGAATCGATGTGGTGTACTCCCCTTAGATCAGTTTGGTCATTACTCCACTAGTAGCTGCTCAATAGTGGAGCGATAGGATGGAGTAATACCATTATAAAAAATTTGAATTTGATGCCAAACTGGTATTCCATTGTGATGATACTTCCCAAGCATCTCTTTAAATAAAGAAAGAAGAAAAAATAATCTAAATTAACCAAGTTTAACAAGTTGATAGCTATAATTATAACCCTAGCAAGGATACTTCCCCGACAACGGCGCCAAAAACATGATAGCTATAATTATAACCCTACCAAGTGCACTAGTTATTAAGTAGTATAAAAATATCATTCCCATGGGGATTTAACAAAATAAGTATTAAAACTACAATCTTCCCTAATTGTTTGGACAATCAAAATTCAGATTTAAGAGTAAGAACTACTGAAAATAAAAATAGAAAAAGAAAATCAAAGTAAAGGCAATCAATAACCAAATATGCAATGAGTGAAACCGCTAGGACCATTGGTCCACCTAACCATATATTCAGATGATAGGAATGCATTAAGTGCATTCCTCGACTAAGTTCTCAATGATAGGAATGCATTAAGTGCAAGAAAAACTCATATATTCAGATGAATCATGTGTATGTATCCCTATATACTATTCAATTCACACCATGATTTATGTGGTCGAATATATAAATTCCACTCCCGATTCATTCATATAAACTGAATCAATTAAGAGATGGCCACTCCTAATTGAAAGAATGGTAGGATCCATCTAATGGACGCCAAGAAGGGTGCGGAATGGGGGGCGAATTTCAAAAAAATTTCCTACCATCTTCCAACTGGGAATCATATTCCCGAAATTTAGAATACATTATTCAAGGATCCTACTTGAACCATAAACAAACCAAATCTGAACTAAAAGGAAACAGGAAGGATTATACCTGATCCAGAGAAATAATATCTCCCAAAGTTGGTGTTCACGCCCAAAGAAGTAACCAAGATCCGCTCCTGCTGAAGATAACATAGCTATGGATGGAACGGAACCAGTAGGGTGCGTCCTACACACTGGATTCTTCACAAGAACCCTTGGGAAACCTTGAACACCAAATCCTAGTGTCTTTCTTGCAAGACTATTGTCAAGAACTGCTTTCTTGACTTCCTGTTGCTACAAAGATCCAATCTTCCAACAGGTAGTGGTAGCGGCTGAAGGAGGAGAAGTCCAGGGACGAAGAGGGCAGAATTGTCTCTTCTCTCTAGAGTCTGTGAGAGATCAAATCTCAGATTGCAGGATGTGTTTCTTGCTTCCTCAAACCCCAAGTTCGAAATCTGATATTTCTACTAGGGTTTTTTCCTCTTTCTTCTTGATTAAGAAACCTCCCAATATTTTTGGGAGTTATCCCAATCCAAATTAGTATTTGGATAGGGGTTAATCTTAATCCTATCTGCAGATTAAGTTAGTTAACTCCTGATCTTATCAGGAGGTTACCATATTCAAATCTAATTTGAATTTGGTCTCTTAGAGTGGATAAGGTCAATGACCCAATCTTTTACTAACACTAATCTCAGATTCGCCCCATGAACTGGGGATCATGGGGCTTCTTTGTATGGCATGGGACCCAAGCATTGATCTACACACCAACCACATGGGTTCGGCCCAGCCTTTATTACAAGGCCCAGCCGAATTTACTAAAAGACTTAGTGACCCCCTTGAGCCCATCACATGGATCCTATGGGCCCAACACTTACATTAAGTGGTCCCTGGGCCAAGCCATCTTATAAAAACCCAGGGACTGTGGGCAGGTGCAAGATTAGCCCATCAGGTAATATCCTAATGGTCTTACACTTAACCTCTCAGCTCTTAATGATTAAGCACTGCCTGACAAGAGAAGACCTCTCCCTCGGCTGCAAGGAACTGTGCCGCACTCTCCACTCACATGGATCCCGGGAATTAAAACCTTTTGCAAATCTTTTGAAACCGTACATATATATATATATATATATATATATATATATATATATCTTATTTTGCAAAACAAAATTCCAACGATTGAAATCAACTGCCGGCAGTTTGGTTTTCATCAGAGAGAGTGCATTACCGATCATTACCATTGTCTGACAAAGGGGCTGATCCTATCACTATGACCACTCACTCAGATGAATTCTCAAACTGCCCCAACATGTCCAGGTTTTGACCCCACTAAGGATCTCACTGGTTGACACATCAAAGACAGCCTGATCCGACACCTAGTGATGTGTCATAATCGAGTCTAGGGGTCAGGTGTAACTTTCCAGTTTTGCCCATCTGTCTCCAAGGTCTAGGGCAATATAGGAAATCTGGTCTGGTTCAAGGGTTCAAGCAATTCCATACTGCATGTGCCTTGGGTCTTACCCTGATGGCCGAAACAATCCATCCCAACACTTGGTGGCACATCAGTATCAGCTTGGCAAGATAAATCTCCCCAGACTTATCCAATGGCTGTGAACATTTAAAAGCAACACAAGTTTCTATAAGTGTCTAGTTTTAGGGTCTTACACAAAATTACACCAAACAACATGAATCAAACATGCACTTTAATTTATTTCCACTAAATAACAAAAGTACATCATATCCGATTGAAGCTAAGGGCATACAAGACTATCTAACAGCTCCCACTTTAACTTAGGTCCAATCTGGTACAAGCCAGAGTCCCATACTTTCCACGTGTTTCTCAAACACCTTCTTTGTTAGTGGCTTAGTCAATTACCACATTGTCCGCTGATGCTACCTCTTAATATCATCCTCCCGTTGGTCCAGTGTTGTCATACAACAGTGGAATGGGTGATGTACCGAATTTCAAATTCAGGAATGAACACCTTCATTCATAAGACAACCTCACTTACGGCAATGCGCTCGGCTTGGGTTGTGGACTATTAATTTGCTACTCAAGACCCCTATTTGCTGACATTCAGGAAACAACACACGATCCTATCATGAAAACTTACCCAGATGTAGACTTTCTATCATCTGGATCCAACTGGAAAACGGCATCAGTATAGCCCAGAATTTGTAGTGAACTACCATCGAATACTAGACAAAACTCTTTTGTCCTTCGAAGGTATTTAAGGATGTTTTTCACAACAGTCCAATGCTCCTGCCCTGGGTTAGCCTGGAATCTACTTACCACACTCACCGCCTGAGCTATGTCCGGGCGAGTGCACAGCATGGCATACATGATGCTCCCAACGACTGAGGCATAGGGAACGTCTCTCATGCCCTCAATCTCCTCAAAAGTCTTGGGAGACATCTTCTTGGAGAAAGTTACTCCATGTCTGAAAGGAACATTTCCTTTCTTAGAGTTTTCCATACTGTACCTTTTGACAATTTTGTCAATGTAAGCAGCCTGGGATAATCCAATTGTCTGCTTCGATCTCTATAGAGTCGAAGACCCAGTATATAAGAAGCTTCTCCAAGATCTTTCATGGAGAACTGCTGTGACAGCCATACCTTGACCAAAGTCAACATTCCTACATCATTCCCAATGAGTAGGATATCGTCCACATACAGTACTAAAAAAGTAATCTTATCCCCACTGGATTTCCTGTAAACACAGGGTTCATCCGGATTCTGCTCAAAGTCAAAGGTTTTGACGGCAGAATCAAAATGGATGTTCCAACTCCTAGAAGCCTGCTTAAGTCCATATATGGATCTGTTGAGTTTACATACCATGTGTTCCTGACCAGTAGCAATAAAGCCTTGCGGTTGCTGCATGTAGATATCTTCACTAAGATCTCCATTTAGGAACACGGTTTTGACATCCATTTGCCAAATCTTATAGTTATGGTATGCTGCTACAGCTAGCAGGATCCTAATGGATTTAAGCATGGCCATGGGCGAAAAGGTTTCCTCATAATCGATGCCTTCTTTCTGAGTATACTCTTTCGCCACCAAGCAAGCTTTGTAGGTCTCAATCCTGCCATCAGGGCCCTTCTTCGTCTTGTAGATCCATTTGCAACCAATTGCTTTTACCCCAGAGAGCGAATCTACTAGAGTCCAAACTCCATTGGTCTCCATCGAGTCCATCTCAGCTCTCATGGCCTCCACCCACTTCTGGGAATCTATGTCTAACATAGCTTCCGCGTAAGTCACGGGATCCTCTTCACTAGTCAAGGCTTCCACCAGGTAGGTATCTTGGTCATAACCATATCGGATTGGTGGTCTGGATACCCGGGTGGACCTTCTAGGTTGGTCATTACCTGGAACTTGTGGGATATCTCCCACTACTCGTGATCTCTCCTCATCAAGAACTATTTCCTGACGATGAGTGTCTATGATGTATTAAGATTCTAAGAATTGGGCGTTTCGACTACAGAACACTTTCTGGTCACTTGGGTCATAGAATAGGTAACCCACTGAATCCTTTGGGTAGCCTATAAATAGGCAACGATTGGTTTTGGATTCCAACTTGTCCGCACTTGTTCTTCTAACATGTGGAGGACAACCCCAAATCTTCAAGTGTCTTACACTTGGTTTCCTTCCGGTCCATAGTTCATATGGAGTTTTCAGTACTGATTTGGTTGGAACCCGATTCAGCAAGTAGATAGCAGTTTCTAATGCATATCCCCAAAAGGATGTGGGTAATTCTGAGCGTACGAGAAGTGATCGGACCATGTCCAACAAGGTCCTATTCCTCCTCTCTGAAACACCATTGAGTTGTGGTGTATCAGGAGGAGCTATTTGTGACACTATCCCATTGTCCTTTAAGTAGTCCCTGGATTCGTCAGAGAGATACTTGCCACTTCGATCCGATCGAAGGGCCTTAACTTCTCTCCCTAACTATTTCTCAACTTCCTGTTTGAACTCTCTACACTTTTCAAAGGATTCAGATTTGTGTCTCATTAGATACACGTAACCATATCGTGAAAAATCATCTATAAAGGTGATGAAGTACACGTGTTGATTCTGTGTCCTAACACTCAGGGGACCACATACATCAGTATGTATTAGGTCAAGTGTGCCTCCAGATCTTTCAGGCTTACCGTCAAATGGCCGCTTAGTCATCTTACCTTGTAGGCAAGGGTCACAAGTGGGAAGATTTTCTACGGTTAGAAAATCCAAAGGACCATCCTTTACCAGTCTTGTGATTCGGTCAATACCGATATGGCCAAGTCGGTAATGCTAGAGTCACGTGGGATTAACTGTATCACGATTCCTTTTCTTGGAATTTTTGACCGATGTAGTTTCGGTTAGGTTGGTTTCTAGAGAAGGATGTAGAACATAGAGACCATTCTCCAGTTCCCTGCATGCGATGAATTTGTTATTCCATTTAACAGTAATCGTATTACTAAAATAAACAGTATATCCATCAGCACACAGTTTAAAAATAGAAATTAAATTTCTTCTCAAGTTCTGTACATGCGATGACCTTCAAGTAGTCCCTAAATTCGTTAGAGAGATACTCGCCATCTCGATCCAATCGAAGGGTCTTAATTTCTCTCCTTAACTGTTTCCCGACCTCTTGTTTGAATTCTTTGAACTTTTCAAATGATTCAGACTTGTGTCTCATTAAGTACACGTAACCATACCTAGAATAATCATTGGTGAATGTAATAAAATAGACATGCTGGTTACGAGTCCTAACACTCAAGGGACCACATACATCAGTATGTATAAGGTCAAGTGTGCCTATACATCTTTCAGTCTTACTATTAAATGGCCGTTTCGTCATCTTACCCTGAAGGCAAGGTTCACAAGTTAGAAGATCTTCTATAGTTAGAAAATCCAAAGGACCATCCTTTACCAACCTTGTGATAAGATCAATGCTGATATGGCCAAGTCAGTAATGCCACAGGCACGTGGGATAAACTATATCATGGGTTCTTTTCTTGGAGATATCAACCGATGTAGTTTTGGCTATGTTAGTTTCCAAAGAAGGATGAAGAACATAGAGACCATTCTCAAGTTCTCTGTATGCGATGGATTTGTTATTTCTTTTAACAGTAATCGTATTACCAAAAAGAATAGAATATCTATCTGCACACAATCTTGAAATAGAAATCAAATTTCTTCTCAAATTCTATACATAAAGACAATATTTAAGAACAATAGATCCCTCTCTGAAAAAAAAAAGTCTATGGTTCCTATAGCCGTAGTTGCAACACTTGCAGAAGTCCCCAAGTAAAGTGTTATTTCTCCATCACTCAGTCTTCTGCTTATCCTGAACCCCTGCAGTGAGTTACACGCATGAGTTGATGCCCCAGAGTCAATACACCAGGAAGCAGAAATTACCAACAAATTGGTTTCTATGACATAGGATTTGAAATTACCTTTCTTGGATTCCAGGTATTGAGGAGAGTACCTCTTCTAATGGCCGGTCTGTTTGTAGAAGTGACAAGCACCTAATGCTCTGTCTTTCTTCTGCTTCTTGGACTTGGTGGCTTTCTTCTAGGGATTTCTCTTTTCCTTCCTCTTTTTCTTGCCTGACTTGCTAGCTTCAACATGCATAGCAAGAGGTTCATCCTTCTTTATCAGATCTTTGGCCCTCTACAACATATTGTTGAGTTCCTGAATGCTGACATTCAGCTTGTTCATGTTATAGTTCATGATGAACGGATTGAAGGAAGGAGGTAGAGAATTCAGGATGGCATCTACCTTTGTGACATGGTCAAGCCCGGATCCAAGAGCCTTAAGTTCATTGATATAGCCCATCATCTAAAGACAATGGTCATGAACCTGTTGGTTCTTGGACATCTGTGTGGTCATGAACTGCTTCAAGACCTTTTGGCAAGTAGAACGGTTCTGCTCTTCATACATTGTCTTTAGATTGTCTAATATGTCCTTGGCCAGCTCGATCTAATCGGACTGAATCTGTATCGGATTGTCCAGGGAGGCAATGATGTAACACCGGGCTAGGGAATTTTTCTCTTCCCATTCTTGGTAGTCCATCCTGCAGGTCTCAGAAGTCCTATCTTCCAGACACTCTAGGGCTGGCTTTTAGCCACCTTGTCCAACTTTTTAGAAGTTAGGACCAGCATAAGGTTATGGTACCAGTCAGCATAGTTTGGTCCTTTCAGTTTGTTGTCATCCAATAGTTTTGCAAATTGTTCGTTTGCCATTTTTGGTAAAAAACAAACATCAGTCTACAACCTAATTTGATTCATGTTATCTACATAGATATGGCTTTTAATCTATGTTCCATTTCCATTTATTCATCTATGAGATTTCCCTCCTATCTCAGAGACAGAGACTGCAAATTGTCTCTAGAAATGTGGGAAATCACATAGGGTGCATGGAGCCAACTGTTTCCGCTGCATAACCCCACCACCTTTCTATGAAGGATCATATCCACTCATCATTTGAGCTTTCCCTTTGGCCTCTGCCAGACAAGGTTCATTGCCATTTTAGGTTAAACCTTTCTATCCAGTGAGTGCTCAACCATCATATTCATGAACGTCAAGGTACCGTGAGAGAATCTTTCATTTTAGGATAGGCCCCTACCACATCGGTCTATGACGCCCCTATCATCTTATGAAACATTCCAACAGATCCAGCAGAACTTGGATCGCCTAATTTTATGGTGCATTTCCTCATAACTGAATGACTCATCTTCATTCTAATGATGGAAGGCCTTTAGAGAGTTCAACATATGAATCTCCCTATCACATGCACTCATATTTTAGGAGGGAACAAAAGTCATGCCCTAGTTTAATTTACGTCAAAACAAAATGTCTCCATTGACTTTCATAAAGACAGATTTAGGTGGGCCTACAACAGCTAGGGTTCCGCACGGTTCCTCTTTAGGGAGGTGTGGGGCCCACCACAAAGGGAGATCATCCAATGATCTTTAGGAACACCATCGCAATGATGTGCATTCAGCCATGGTCTGCACAAGAGCCACTATCGTATCTTCATGGGCCAAGTACTTATGGCCCATGAACGTTGCAAGGATAGAATTGATCCAATCAATTAATATCTGTAAAGCCCACTATTAAAGCCCAATTTAATCCATAATATTACTGATTAATATTATCTAGGTATATGGGCTGAATAGTAGTTAGCAGTTCAACCCATATAACTTGTATGCAGTTGGAGGGCATTAGCAGTTTTAACTCCTTAAAACTGGGCCTTACAGGTGTGGGCCGAATTAAATCTTACAATTAAACATCAATCTCTTGACCCATGAGTGGGAACTTAGGGCTGAGAACAGCCCCCATCGAACCACGGATTCGGTCCAACCAGTTTGGTCCAATCTGGTTCGAATGGGTTTAGGGTTTGATTTTTAATTCATGAATTAATTCAAGAAAATGATCTGAAAAATTAAATCATTGATTCAAGACAATCAAAAATCAGAACTAGGGCTGTTCGTACATCTGCAACCTACAAAATAGATGTTAGATCACAGTTTGCAGTTTCACAAACTGCCAATCGCAAATAGCGATTTCTCCATCTGTGAAATTTCCTTCTTCGATGCATCCAGCTTCAATCTTGAAATAAAATAAATAGAAAAACCCTAATTTTCTATTAATATTACATTAGATTGAATTCCTATACATTCAGCCTAGAAAATTAAAATTTAATTAATTACAAACCAAAATTTAAAGAACTGCAAATCGTAGTTTTCCTACACCATTAAAGAATTCAATCTCCACCGTACGAACATCCCATAAATCAAGAAAAATATAAAGAACTATTCTAAATATCATTCAGATTTATAAAGATTTAATTTCAAATCAACAACCCTTAATCTGGGAACCGATTTCCCAGAAAACCAATTATCTGCGTAAATCAGGTAGAATGCCTTCTGCCCATTTGCACAGGCTCAGATCTGATCTATTTCGGTTCAAGACCTGAACCTGGCTCTGATACCACTGAAGGGATGAGAGATCCATCATATGGATAGCCAAACTTTGCAAGTAGGTAGGGCGAAATTTCAAAAATTTCTCTCTCCCATGTGGGAATCACATTCCCTATTTTAGAAAATCTGCATTTTCAAGGGTCAATCTTCAACCTAAACCAAACAGATCTGAAACCAAAAGGTAGGAGAGGGATATACCAAATATGGAGTGCATTAACTCCCAATGAAGGTGTTCACACCCAAGGAAAGCTCCAAAGACTGCTCTCACTAAAAATGACACAGCGTAGGTTGGAGCAGAATCAGCAGGTGGTTCTTCACAAGAACTGAATTCTTCAGCAAAAAATCAATGGAGAGTATGTGAGCATGACTTTAGATCAGTTTTCCTCCAAAAACTGATATCAAGAACCCTTCTTGGTCACTCCTATAGTGGAGAATCAACTGGCAATGGCAGCAACAGGAGGAGGGCGTGCAAGAGAAGAAGATGGCATAGTCATAATGTAGTTGTTTTCTCTCTTTCTGTGATCTGAGATCTGATTCTTGTGTCTGAAGGTTCTCCCTCCTCCTTTTATAGCCTTAAAGAGAGCTCCTAATCTCATTAGGAGTTTCCTAATTCATATCCTCATTTGAATCTAGACTCTCTTTAAGAGAAAATGATAAGCCCTTATCTTATCTGCAAATTAGATCAGCCATCTTAATATCATTAGGAACTTCCTTATCCAAATATCTATTTGGCTCTGGACTCTCTGAGTGGATAGGGATAATGCCTTATCCTATCTGCTGATCCAAATCCCAGAACCACCCCTCTTTAATTAATCAAATTAAACCAGTTCGATTTGTGCTTTAGGCCCATTAAGTCCATGTGCCCACTAAACTTCCAAACTACTGCCAAGTTGGGTTTCCTTGTATGGCGTGGGACCCAAACATTGATCTACACATCAGCCACATGGGTTTAACCTAGACTCTTTTACAAGGCTTGGCTGAATTCACTGTTATGGGCAGTGAACCCCTGAGCCCATCACCATGGGCTCCTAATGGGACCAACACTTACACTAAGTGGTCCTTGGGTCAAGGCACCTTATAAAAACCCAGGGACTGTAGGCAAATGCATGATTAGCCCATTAGGCATTACCCTTAATTGTCTTACACTTATCCACTCAGCCAATAATGATCAAACACTACCCGACAAGAGAGGACCTCTCCCTCGGTTCCAAGGAACAGTGCAACACTCTCTACTCACATGGATCCCGGGAATTAAAACATTTTGCAAACATTTTGAAACTATAATATATATGTATATCTTTATATAAATATATTTTGCAAAACAAATTTCAACAATTGAAATTGGCTGCTAGCAGCTTTGGTTTCCATCAAAGAGAGTGCATCCCCGATCATTACCTTTGTCCGACAAAGGGACTGATCCTGTCACTATGATCACCCACTCAGATGAATTCTCAGACTGTCCCAACATACCCAGGTTTTGACCCCCCCTCTAAGGATCTGACTGATTGGTATATCAAAGACAGCCCAATCCAACACCTAGTGCAGTATCATAATCGAGTCTAGGGGTCAGGTGTAAAATTCTAGTTTTGCCAATCAATCTCCAAGGTCCAGGGCAATACTGGAATTCTGGTCTGGTTCAGGGTTTCAAGAAAACCCACACTGCATGTACCTCAGGTTTCACCCTGGCAGCTGAGACAAGCCACCCCAACCAACTTGGCGGCACATTAGTGTCAGTCATGGCAGGATAAATCTCCCTAGATCTATCCAATGGCTGTGAAGGTTCTAAGCTAACACGAGTCTCATATGTGCCCATTTTAAGGGTATTACACAGAAACACACCATAATAACATGAATTAAATATGTACTTTATTCATTTACAATAAATGTCATAATGTACACAATTCTGATTGGAGCTAAGGGCATACACTCTCTAATAGAGAGGAATTTTTGAAACTTTGCCCTACATTCTTGTAGGGTTCGACCATCCATGTGATGGATCTCTCATCTTTACAAGGTGATCTAGAGATTGGAAATCAAGCTTTAGGCTGGGTGAACCATCTAGCATGGTTCACAAGGATGTTGATGTATTAAAGATAAGAAATCATACTTTATTAGATATGGTCTAACCACTCCTCATCCACTCAGAGTTACCTATATACATTTGGAGGTACGCATTAGAGATTGTTGTCTACATGCTGAATTGGGTTCCAAATAGATCAATTCTTAAGACTCCATTTGAGCTTTAGACTAGCAAGAAACCAAGTGTAAGATATTTGAAGATATGGGGTTGTCCAACACATGTTAAAAAGACAAGTGCAAACAAATTGGATCCTAAAAGCAACCATTGCCTATTTGTATGATACCATAAAGACTCAATTGGATATCTCTTCTATGGTCAACAAGTACAAAGGTCTTTTTTAATCAAAATGTCCATTTCTTAGAAGCAGACTACATCTTGAGTAATCATCATGATGAAGTCATTCTTTATGAGGAGGGCCCAAGAGTAGTGGGAGATAGTCCACAAGTTCTAGATACTAATACCCAACTTAGAAGATTTACTTGGGTATCTAAACCTCCTATACATTTTGGCTATAATAAGAAAGTTGTTTGGTGGAAGTAGTGGACAACGAGGAAGATTTTTTGACTTATATGGAACCCATGTTAGACACAGACTCCCTAAAGTGGGTAGATTCCATGAAAGTTGACATAGACTCAATAAAAACCAACATAGTCTAGACTCTCATAGACTCGTGCCCTTGGGATGAAAGCAATTGGTTGCAAGTGGATCTACAAGAGAAAGAAGGGCCCAAATGGAAAGGTTGAGACAAATAAAGCTCAGCTTGTTATGAAAGGTTATACTCATAAAAGAGTGGATTAGGAGGAGACCTTCTCACCTATGGCTATGCTAAAATCCATTAGGATACTATTGGCTATAGTTGCACACTATGATTTTGATATCTAGAAAATGGTTGTTAAAACTGCATTTCTGAATGGAGATCTTATTGAAGATATCTATATGTAATATCTAGAAGGCTTTGTTTCCAAGGGTCAGTAATTGGTGTGTAATATCTAGAAGGCTCTGTTCGCACCACCTGCAAAACAGAGGTTAATCACTAGGGTTGCAGTTTCACAAACTGCAAATCGTAGAGAACAATTTCTCCATCTGCAAATCTCTAGCGCCGCCTTCTTCTTCCTTCTTCTTTAATCAATAAAAATAATAGAAATCCTTTTTCTATCAATTACATTCTTGATCAAATCCTATACATTCAGTCTAGAAAAATAAAAAAAATATATATTTACAGACCAAATTGAATAAAAAAATGAAAGGAAAAAGGGTGCGCAGACCATCTGCGCCAAATCTGCACTGCAATCTCCAGGTTTGAACAGTCCATTAAATAAAAATAAATAAATAATAGTTCTAAATAAAATTTGGATTTAACAAAAATTAATTTCAGATCAATCACCCATAACAAGAAACAATTTCTTGAAATAAAGAAAACAATCTGCGCAAATCTTAGCAGAACATCTTCTGTCCATATGTGCAGATTCAGATCTGATTTTCTTTTGGTTCAAGATTCGAACCCGTGGCTTTGATACCATTGAAAAAATGGTAGGATCCATCTGATGGACACCATATAGGGTGTGGAATAGGTGGGCGAATTTCAAAAATTTTCCTACCTTCTCCCAACTGGGAATCATATTCCCTAAATTTAGAATACAATATTCAAGGATTTTACTTGAACCATAATCGAACCAGATCTGAACCAAAAGAAATAGGGAGGATTATACTTGATCTGGACAAACAGTATCTCCCAAAGTTGGTGTTCACGCCCAAAGAAAACACCAAGGTCCGCTCCCGCTGAAAATGACACAGCTGTGGATGGAACAGAACCAGCAGGGTGCATCCTACACACTGGATCCTTTGCAAGAACCCACTGGAAACTTTGAACACTGAATTCCTTTCAGCCTTTTTTGTAAGACTGATGTCAAGAACTGATTTCTTGACTTCTTTCTTCTGCAAAGATCGAATCTTGCAAGAGGGGATGGTGGCAGCTGGAGGAAAACTCCTGGGATGGAGATGGCTGAACAGCTTTCTTCTCTCTAGAGTTTTGTGAGATCTAATCTCTGTACGCAGAAGGCTTTCTTCCTTTCTGTGAAACCCCTTGGATCGAAATCTGATATGTTCGAATTTGTTTTCTCCTCCTTTCTTCTTGATTAAGAAAACCTCCTAATTAGGAGTTATCCCAATCCAAATCAATATTTGGATAGGGGATTATCTTAACCCTATCTGCTGATTAAGTTAGTTTACTCCTGATCTTATCAGGAGGTTACCAGATTCAAATCTATTTTGAATTTGGTCTCCTAGAGTGGATAAGGTCAAAAAGCCCAATCCTTTTATTAACATTAATCTCAAATTCGCCCCATAGATGGGTGATCATATCAGCCCAGCTCGTAATGGAATTTTGACCTATTAAGTGTTCAGTGTTTAACTTGTTTTCAATCTGCTACCCAGTTGGGCTTCTTTGTATGGCATGGGACCCAAGCATTGATCTACACACCAGCCACATGGGTTTGGCCCAGCCTTTATTACAAGGCCCAACCAAATTCACTAAAAAAACTCAATGACCCCTTGAGCCCATCACATGGACCCTATGGGTCCAACACTTACATTAAGTGGTCCCTAGGCCAAGCCATCTTATAAAAACCCAAGGACTATGGGCACGTGCAAGATTAGCCCATCAGGTATTATCCTAAATGGTCTTACACTTAACCTCTCAGCCCTTAATGATCAAGAACTACATGACAAGAGAGGACCTCTCCCTTGGTTGCAAGGAACAGTGCCACACTCTCTACTCACATGGATCCCGGGAATTAAAACCATTTGCAAACCTTTTGAAACCGTACATATATATTTATATATATATCAATTTTCAAAAACAAAATTCCAAGGATTGAAACCAACTGCCGGTAGTTTGGTTTCCATTAGAGAGAGTGCATTCCCGATCATTACCATTGTCCGACAAAGTGGCTGATCCTGTCACTTTGATCACTCACTCAGATGAATTCTCTGACTGCCCCAACATGCCCAGCTTTTGACCCCCGCCAAGGATTTCACTGATTGACATATCAAAGACACCCATTCTGACACCTAGTGAAGTGTCACAATCGAGTCTAGGGGTCAGGTGTAACTTTCCAGTTTTGCCCATCTGTCTCCAAGGTCCAGGGGAATACTGAAAATCTAGTCCGGTTCAAGGATTCAAGTAATCCCATACTGCATTTGCCTTGGGTCTTACCCTGGAGGCCGAGACAAGCCATCCCAACACTTGGTGGCACACCAGTATCAACCTTGGCAGGATAAATCTCCCCAGACTTATCCAATGGCTGTGAACATTTAAAACTAACGCAAGTCTCTATATGTGTATAGTTTTAGGGTCTTACACAGAAATATACCAAACAACATGAATCAAACATGCACTTTATTTATTTACACTAAATATCAAAAGTACATCAAATTGGATTGAAGCTAAGGGCATACAAAACTATCTAACAGCTCCCACTTGCACTTAGATCCAATCCGGTACAAGCCAGAGTCCCAGACCTTCCACGTGTTTCTCAAAAACTTTCCATGTCAGTGGCTTAGTCAATGGGTCTGCTACATTATCCACCGATGCTACCTTCTGAATAAGGATGTCCCCTCTACCAATGATCTCCCGCAATACATGGTACTGTTAGATAGTTTTGTATGCCCTTAGCTTCAGTCAAAATGATGTACTTTATGAGTTTATTGTAAATGAATAAAAGAGCATATTTGATTCATGTTCCATTGGTATGCTTTTGTGTAATACCCTTAAACTGGACACTTAATGAGACTCGTGTTAGTTTAGAATGTTCACAGCTAGTGGGTTGGTCTGGGAGACCTATCCTGACATAGCTGACAATGTTGTACCACCAAGTCGGTTGGGGTGGCTTGTCTCAGTTACCGGGGTGAGACCCTAGGCACTTACAGTGTGGGATTAATTGAATCTTTGAACTGGACCAGATTTCCAGTATTGCCCTGGACCTTGGAGATTGATGCGCAAAATTGGAAAGTTGCATCCGACCCCTACACTCGATTATGATACTACACTAGGTGTCGGATTAGGCTGTCTTTGATGTACCAATCAGTGAGATCCTTAGCGGGGGTCAAAAACCTGGGTATGTTGGGACAATCTAAGAATTCATCTGAGTGGGTGATCATAGTAACAGGATCAGCCCCTTTGTCGGACAAAGGTAATGATCGGGGTGTTAGACAGTCTTGTATGCCCTTAGCTTCAATCGGATTTGATGTACTTTTGTTATTAGTGGAAATAAGTTAAAGTGCATGTTTGATTCATGTTGTTTGGTATAATTCTGTGTAAGAACCTAAAACTGGACACTTATAGAAACTTGTGTTAGTTTTAAATGTTCACAGCCATTGGATAAGTCTGGAGAGATTTATCCTGCCAAGGCTGATACTGGTGTGCCACAAATTGTTGGAATGGCTTGTTTCGGCCATCAGCGTAAGACCCAAGGCACATGCAGTATGGGATTGCTTGAACCCTTGAACCGGACCAGATTTCCAGTATTTCCCTAGAGCTTGGAGATAGATGGGCAAAACTGGAAAGTTATACCTAACCCCTAGACTCAATTATGACACATCACTAGGTGTCGGATCGAGCTGTCTTTGATGTGTCAATTAGTGAGATCCTTAGTGGGGGTCAAAACCTAGACATGTTGGGGCAGTCTGAGAATTCATCTGAGTGAGTGGTCATAGTGACAGGATCAGCCCCTTTGTCGGACAATGGTAATGATCGGGAATGCACTCTCTCTGATGGAAACCAAACTGCCGGTAGTTGATTTCAATCATTGGAATTTTGTTTTGCAAAAATAAGATATATATATATGTATATGTATGGTTTCAAAAGATTTGCAAAAGATTTTAATTCCCGGGATCCATGTGAGTAGAGAGTGCGGCACTGTTCCTTGCAGCTGAGAGAGAGGTCTTCTCTTGTCGGGCAGTGCTTGATCACTAAGGGCTGAGAGGTTAAGTGTAAGACCATTTAGAATAATACCTGATGGGCTAATCTTGCACCTGCCCATAGTCCCTGGGTTTTTATAAGATGGCTTGGCCTAGGGACCACTTAATGTAAGTGTTGGGCCCATAGGGTCCATGTGATGGGCTCAAGGGGGTCACTGAGTCTTTCAGTGAATTTGGCTGGGCCTTGTAATAAAGGCTGGGCCAAACCCATGTGGCTGGTGTGTAGATCAACGCTTGGGTTCCACGCCATACAAAGAAGCCCAACTGGGCAGCAGGTTGGAAACTAGTTAAACACTGAAACTTAATGGACCAAAAGCCCATTTCGAACTGGGCTGATATGATCACCAGTTCATAGGGCGAACCTGAGATTAGTGTTAGTAAAAGGATTGGGTCTTTGACCTTATCCACTCTAAGAGACCAAATTCAAATTAGATTTGAATCTGGTAACATTCTGATAATATCAGGAGTTAACTAACTTAATCTGCAGATAGGATTAAGATTAACCTCTATCCAAATACTGATTTGGATTGGGATAACTCCCAAAATATTGGGAGGTTTCTTAATCAAGAAGAAAGAGGAGAAAACCCTAGCAGAAATATCAGATTTCGAACTAGGGGGTTTGAGTAAGTGAGAAACACATCCTGCAATCTGAGATTTGATCTCTCACAGACTCCAGAGAAAAGAGACAATTCTGCCTTGTTCGTCCATGGACTTCTCCACCTTCAGCCGCCGCCACTACCTATTGGAAGATTGGATCTTTGCAGCAACAGGAAGTCAAGAAAGCAGTTCTTGACAATAATCTTGCAAAAAAGACACTAGGATTCGGTGTTCAAGGTTTCCAGAGGGTTCTTATGAAGAATCCAGTGTGTAGGATGCACCCTGCTGGTTCCGTTCCATCCACAGCTGTGCCATCTTCAGCAAGAGCGGATCTTGGTTACTTCTTTGGGCGTGAACACCAATTTTGGGAGATATTATTTCTCCGAATCAGGTATAATCCTTCATGTTTCCTTTTGGTTTAGATCTGGTTTGTTTATGGTTCAAGTAGGATCCTTGAATAATGTATTCTAAATTAAGGGAATATGATTCCTAGTCGGAAGAAAGTAGGAAATTTTTTTTTGAAATTCGCCCCCCATTCCGCACCTTTCTTGGCATCCATTAGATGGATCCTACCATTCTTTCATGGGGATGCACTCTCACTGATGGAAACTAAGACTGCCAACAGCCGATTTCAATCATTGAGATTTGTTTTTGCAAAATATATTTTATATGAGATAAAAAAGTATATATATTATGGTTTCAAAATGTTTGCAAATATGTTTTAATTTCTGGGATCCATAGTTGAGAGAGTGCAACACTGTTCCTTGCAGACGAGGGAGAGGTCCTCTCTTGTTGGGCAATGTATGATCACTGTGGGCTGAGAGGTTAAGTGTAAGACCATTGAGGATAATACCTGATGGGCTAATCTTGCATCTGCCCACAGTCCCTGTGTATTACAAGGTGGCTTGGCCCAGAAACCACTTAGGGTAAGTGTTGGGCCCATAGAGCCCATCTGATGGGTTTCACGGGGTGCACTGTCTATAACAGTGTATACGGCCATGCCATGTAACAAAGGCTGGGCTGAACCCATGTGGCTGATGTGTAGATCAATGTTTGGGTCCCCCCACACTTAAACTTTGCCCGTCCTCGGGCAAGGCAAAAACTCAAGTAACACAAGAGAGACTAACTATTGATTTTCAATCTTTCTTTTTCTCTACATGAGGCCTGGTTCATTTCATGCTTTAGTTCAGACTTGGTAACCTTTCCCTTTTCATCTCTTTCTCCCCTTTTTCTTGTCCAAGAGTGATCGCAAATCACCATTCCTCATGGTCCCAAGTTAAATCGATAGTCAAGGAGACAAGCCTTCCAGGGCTGAAACTCCTTGGACTGCACGGGTGCTCATTGCTTTTAACAAACCAATTCAGCCAGATGCAATTACTTTCCTTTGAATCAAAACAAGGTGTGCTTATTGCAATAAGCTTGCTATGTATCACATCTTCACCACTTAATGTGAATTCCTAGGATCTGAAGGTGAGAATGGGGTTGGAGTTCTAGGGTGAGTGCATTTTATGCTCCATCTCACCCTTGCCTTCTTTTCAAGATGTGAGTGCATTTTATGCTCCATCTCACACTTGCTTTCATTTCTAAATGTGAGTGCATTTTATGCTCCGTCTCACACTTGTTTTTTGTTTCTAGATGTGAGTGCATTTTATGCTCCATCTCACATTAGTCACGATTTTAGTTTCAAACTCCCTTTCTCTTTTTTTTTTTTCACAAGAATCCCAGGGTTACACCACCTAATCCATGAATTCATTGATCGTGGTCTCTATATGCCTAACACAGCAAGTTCTAGAATAATCAACCCATGTTTGATAGATAATTATGTGAAAATCAATCAAACCCTTATGCATCTTGCCTATTGATCGATTAAAATCATGAGGTACCATATGCAGCCAAGAAAGATTCAGTTAGTCATACTTGCATCCTATCTTATCCATTCAACCTAAGCACATGATTCCTAATAAGTTGAAATCGTTCAAGGATAAGTTCCCAGGGAGCAGAAATTTCAAGAAGATAAGGTATCCCAGATTTCCATTAGATTTCCGTAAACCCCCCACACTTAAGTTATACATTGTCCCCAATGTATGTGATTATGCATAAAGTAGAAGGATTTGAGGGTACTTCCTGGTTTGTCTTGTTGGGTTCCTGCTAAACACAAAAATCAAAACCAAACAAAATAACAAAATTAACTAAACACAATGGGTTGCCTCCCACAAGCGCAATTGTTTAACGTCGTTAGGCTCGACGTCCTCCTTTGCTACTTTAGCTCTCGTGGTTTCAGCTTTCGGTGTGCTCCCCTTCCATCCATCATGGGCAGGTTCAAATCTGGAATAGGGGCCTTCGTATCCAATTGTGCACTCGATTCTAGCTCCTCATTCATATATTTTTCAAAAAATTCCTGCATAGTTGGATCAATAGTATCAACCGAATGGTTTTCATTTGGGTACTTCATAGCTTCAAATATTAAATTTAATAGTCTCTCCATCACATTCGACGAAGAGGGTACCCTCATCCACATCTATTTTGGTCTTGGCCGTTTTCATAAATGGCCTGCCTAATAGAAGTGGAGTTGAACTTTCGATCGTGTCCTCCTCCATCTTCAGAATGTAAAAATCAGCTGGGAAAATTAAATCGTTAACCTACACCATTACATTCTCAACAATCCCTTCTGGGAAGGCGTTAGAACGATCAGCTAATTGGATAACAGCTTTAGTTTCCCTTAAAGGACCTAATCTCAAAGCATAGTAAATCGAGTATGGCATGACATTGATAGATGCACCTAAGTCTAGCATGGCATGCTCGATTTGCTTATTGCCAATCACACAAGGTAGGGTGAACATACCTGGATCAGCATGTTTTTCTGGTAAGGTCCTCTTGATCATGGCTGAAACGTTCTCTCTAACTCTTGAGTCCTGCACCTTGTCTTCTTCTTGTCTTTTATCCACCTTCCTTGGTGAGGTAGGTTCTAGCTGTAGTTCCTTCCCGCTTCTTAGCACCACTGCACTTACACTCTCCTTGGGGTTGACTACCATTTTTTATGGTAGTTTCCCGGAGCTCTGCACCTCCAACTTGCTAACGGCAGTGGCAAGTTGGATGATTTGGTTCCCCAAATTCTGAATGCTGGCTCTTGTTTCCTGTTGAAATTGCTGAGTATTAGTAGCTAGAGGCTTAACTATATCTTCTAATGACATACCTGAATGCAAGGGTTGGCCTTGCGCTGTGATGGGTGTTGAAAACTGGGGCTGTCGACTGAAAAAATGGGGCTGGTATTGCTGCTGTCCTCCTTGGTTCCCATAGCTTAGGTTTGGGTGATCTCTCCACCCCGGATTGTAATAATTGGAGTAGGGATCATACTTTCGTTGGGGCTGGCCCGGGAATCTTCCTACGGCATTGACTTGCTGCATCAAACCATCTTGCAATGATGGACACATGTCCATAGGATGGCCAGGAATCGAACAGGTACCACACACCCTGGTAGTTTGTACTTGTCCTGCAGCGAGTTTTCTTACCAAAGCAGTTATGTCAGAAATCTGATTTTCTAAATTTACATGGCTTACCTCATTAACCCGTCTAATGGTACCGTCTATCCTAGCACCAAACTGTTGTGAATTTTTTGCCATGTTGGAGATTAATTCCCTGGCCGCTTCAGGTGTCTTGTTCACTAGAGCTCCTCCACTGGCTGCATCAACCATACTTCTATCCATGGGCTGCAGCCCTTCATAGAAGTATTGGATTAACAATTGTTCAGGAATTTGGTGGTGGGGACAACTAGCAACAAGTTGCTTAAACCTTTCCCAATATTCATATACTGTCTCACCACCAAACTGCCAAACTCCACATATTTCTTTTCTTATATTTGCAGCCCGAGATGCAGGAAAATATTTATCTAAAAATATCCTATTCATTTCATTCCATGTGCGTACTGAACCGGGAGGGAGAATATACAACCAATCCTTTGCTTTATCTCTTAAAGTAAATGGAAAGGCTATGATTTTTACCTGGTCCTCGGTCATACCGTGGGGTTTCATGCTTGAACACACGACATGAAATTCCTTTAGATGTTTGTGAGGGTCCTCACCTGGGAAACCATGAAACAGAGGTAATAATTGAATCAAACCAGATTTGAGTTCAAAGGCTACCTCAAGAGTGGGGTACGTGATGCATAAAGGTTGTTGGTTCATAATTGGTGCAGCCAACTCCCTTAATGTCCTCTCTCTGTCAGGCATTCTTTCTACTTCTTCGAAGATGGGAAGATCACAATCTGAATTCACCTTCTTTGGTGAACGATCATTCCTTTGCTTCGCCTCCTTTCTTAAATGACGGGTGGTCCTCTCAATTTCGGGGTTGTACTCGAGTTCACCTCGTTGAGAAGCACGAGTCATAAAACAAAAGAGGTTAACAATAGGAAGGTAATTGCTAAGAAATTAAAGTTGCTCCCCGGCAGCAGTGCCAAAATTTTGACGGGTTTGTTGAAGCCCTCAAAATTAGTACTAGCCCCACAATAAAATATTTGCAATAAAAGTGGTTCTAGGTCGAATCCCACAGGGAACAAATCAGTAATCTCTTAGCCGAATGGATAAAATAATTGTGTGGGAATATTAAATAACTAAAATTAAAAGAATAACAAACTAAACAAACAAGAGAAAATTAGTCTTACCGAATTCTGGTTCAAGGGTTCGGGTTGAATCGATTGGCCATTGATCCTAGGTACAATTTAGCATTCTTGCAATTCAAGCATTTAACCTTATATTTATTAGGATAGGCATAATAAACCTTGTGTTTTCCTAATTCAGTTGACCAAACCCAGTATTCGATCAACACTTATCACCACTCAACTGAGTACGATAGCATTCCATGTTAAACAGTGATAGCATTAAGATTTGTGAAAACAGTTAAACCAAAATAACAATAATTGAGATAGCTACAATTACTGAATTTTGTTCCATCGATTCTTTTAGGTTGAACCATGTTAAAACATTGGTCAAAGGCTGTCACGAACAATTGACCCAAAAAAGATAATAACCTAATTGCTACTTGTACCATTATTCGTGACAATTACGGATCACCGAAATCATGGATAGCAGTAGGAAAATCAACATTAATTCAGCTTGTCAGACTAATTAACATTAACATCCAATAAAAATGTGCACAAGAACCAATGAATACTTGAATTAAAAAGAAAGAAAATAAAGTAACTACAGAACCTCACAATGACACAATCGAACCTCCCCCCTTGAACCAGAAAAAGAAGCTTAGCTACTCATGATCTGCGCAATCTCCATGCTCTTCTTCTCCATAGCCGAACTGCATTCTTGCTTCTTGATCTTCTTGATGATCTCTTGGATCTTGGAATGAGTGATTGCTAGAGCTGGTTCGCCCCCCTCTTTATATAGCCAAAGGAGAGGGCTGTTTTCCAACTCCTTCTAGGAGATCATCTTATCCTTAGGGAGTTTTGATCTTATCTTGAACTAATCCTATCCTATCTCTTATCTAATGCTCTAATCTCAATCTTCTTATCTCTCTAGGATTACATTCAAGACTTTAGATCTGATAAAACTCTCTCCTTGGAGATTACATTCGAAATTCGGACTCTTAACTCTTGAATTCTAGTTGGGCTGCTTCAAGGTACTTCTGCGAGTTGGGCTTAAGTTGTGAAATGGGTCTGGCTGCGAACTTGCTTCGACTTTGGGCACATTTTCGTGCTCGATGCGGGCCGAATCTGTCAAAACCCAAAACATAAACGTTGTGGGCCTTCCTTTCAGCTTTCTAATGCTTCTTAAATTGTCCAATTCGGTGTCCGGAATTGAGAGTTAGGCCCAGATTACTGACTGTCGCCGAAACTGTGCAAAATCACCCGATTTGCCATGTTTTCTTCCAATTGCCTTCTTTATTGCCCTGAATCGAAATACAAGAGTAATGAGTCCATTTAAGTGCTAAATAAATATTAAAGAGTGAATATTAGGGGATAAAATTATGGTTCGTTTTGGTCTCATCAGTGGCTTAGTCAATGGGTCTACCACATTCTCCGCTGATGCTACCTCTTACTATCATCCTCCCGTTGTCGAGAGTTGTCATACAACAATGGAATGGGTGATGTGCTGAATTCCAAATTCAGGAATGAACACCTTCATTCATAAGGCAGCCTAACTTACGGCAATGCGCTCGGCTTGGGTTGTGGACTATTAATTTGCAACTTAGGACCCCTGTTTGCTGACACTCAGGAAACAACACACGATCCTATCGTGAAAATATATCTAGATGTAGACTTTCTATCATCTGGATCCGACTGAAAATTGGCATCTGTATACCCTTGGATTTGTGGTGAATTACCATCAAATACTAGATAAAACTCTTTTGTCTTTCGAAGGTACTTAAGTATGTTTTTCACAGCAGTCCAGTGCTCCTACCCTGGGTTGGCCTGAAATCTGCTTACTACACTCACTACCTGAGCAATGTCAGGGCGAGTGCACAGCATGACATACATGATGCTCCCTACAGCAGAGGCATAGGGAACGTCCTTCATGCCATCAATCTCCTCAGAAGTCTTGGGAGACATCTTCTTGGAGAGAGTGACTCCGTGCCTGAAAGGAACATTTCCTTTCTTGGAGTTTTCCATGCTGTATCTTTTGACTATTTTGTCAATGTAAGCAGATTGGTGTAATCCTATTATCCGCTTCGATCTATCATGGAGAATTGCTGTGAAAGCCATACTTTTACCGTAGTCAACATTCCTACATCATTCCCAATGAGTAGAATGTCATCTACATACAGAACCAAGAAGGTAACCTTTTTCTCCACTGTACTTCCTATAAACACAGGGTTCATCTGGATTCTGCTCGAAGTCAAACGATTTGACGGCAGAGTCAAAACGGATGTTCCAACTTCTAGAAGCTTTCTTAAGTCCAGAAATGGATCTATTAAGTTTACATACCATGTTTTCCTGACCCACAACTATGAAGCCTTGCGGCTGCTGCATATAGATATCTTCAGTAAGATCTCCATTCAGGAATGTAGTTTTGACATCCATTTGCCAAATCTCATAATCATGGTATGCTGATACAACTAGCAGGATCCTAATGGATTTAAGCATGGCCACAGACGAAAAGGTTTCCTCATAATCGATGCCCTCTTTCTGAGTGTACCCTTTCACCACCAAACGAGCTTTGAAGGCCTCAACTTTACCATCGGGGCCCTTCTTCCTCTTGTAAATCCATTTGCAACCAATTGCTTTTACCCTGGAGGGCGGATCAACTAGAGTCCATCTCTGCTCTCATGGCCTCCACCCACTTCTGGGAATCTATGTCCAACATAGCTTCCGCGTAAGTCATGGGATCCTCCTCACTAGTCAAGGTTTCCACCAGGTAACTATCCTGGTCATAACCATAACGAACTGGTGGCCTGGATACCTGAGTGGATCTTCTAGGTTGCTCACTACCTAGAACTCGTGGGACATCTCCCACTGCTCCTGAGCTCTCCTCATCAAGAACAATTTCCAGACGATGGGTGTCCAGGATATAATCGGTCTCCAAAAACTGAGCATTTCGACTACAAAACACTTTCTGCTCACTTTGGTCATAGAAAAGGTAACCTACAGAGCCTTTTGGGTAGCCTACAAATAGGCAATGGCTGGTCTTGGATTCCAACTTGTCCGCACTCGTTCTTTTAACGTGTGCTGGACAACCCTAAATCTTCAAGTGTCTGACACTTGGTTTCTTTCTGGTCCAAAGTTCATATGGAGTGTTTGGAACTGATTTGCTTGGAACCCGATTCAGCACGTAGATCGCAGTCTCTAATGCGTTACCCCAAAAGGATGTGGGTAACTCTGAGTGTATGAGAAGTGACCGGACCATATCCAATAAGGTCCTATTCCTCCTCTCTGAAACCCCGTTAAGTTGTGGCATAGCAGGAGGAGCTAATTGTGATATTATCCCATTGTCCTTTAAGTAGTCCCTGAACTCGTCAGCGAGATACTCGCCACCTCGATCAGATCGAAGGGCATTAATTTCTCTCCCCAACTATTTTCGACCTCTTGTCTAAATTCTTTGAATTTTTCAAAGGATTCAGACTTGTGTCTCATTAGGTACACGTAACCATATCGTGAGAAATCATCTGTGAAGGTGATGAAATACACGTGTTGATTTCGTGCCCTAACACTCAGGGGACCACAAACATCAGTACGTATTAGGTCAAGTGTGCTTGTACATTTTTCAGGCTTACCGTTAAATGGCCGCTTCATCATCTTGCCTTGCAGGCAAGGCTCACAGGTGGGAAGATCTTCTACAGTTAGAAAATCCAAAGGACCATCATTTATCAACCTTGTGATTCGGTCAACACCGATGTGGCCAAGTCGGTAGTGCCACAGACACGTGGGATTAACTGTATCACAGGCTCTTTTCTTGGGGATTTCAGCCGACGTAGTTTCAGTTATGTTAGTTTCTAGAGAAGGATGTAGAACATAGAGACCGTTCTCCAGTTCCCCATATGCGATGAATCTGTTATTTCTTTTAATAGCAATCGTATTACTAAAGAAGACAGAATAACCATCTGCACACAGTTTTGAAACAGAAATCAAATTTCTTCTTAAGTTTTGTACATAAAGACAATCTTTGAGTACAATTTTTCCTTCTTTAAAAATTAACTCCACGGTTCTTATTGCCGCAGCTACAACAGATGCAGTAGTCCCCAAGTAGAGAGTGACTTCTCCTTCACTCAGCCTTTTGCTTACCTTGAACCCCTGCAATGAGTTACATGCATGAGTTGAATCCCCAGATCCAATACACCAGGATGCAAAAGCTACCAATAAATTGGTTTCTATAACCCAAGTTTTGAAATTAACTTTCTTGGATTCCAAGTAGGCAGGACAATTCTGTTTCCAGTGGCCGGTCTTCTTGCAGAAGTGACATGCATTTGATGCTTTGCAACATATGGCTGAGCTCTTGCAAGCTGACATTCAGCTTGTTCATGTTATAGTTCATGATGAACGGATTAAAGGAAGGAGGCAAAGAATTAAGGATAGCGTCTATCTGGGTTGTGAGGTCTAGCCTGGATCCAAGAGCCTTCAGTTCGTTGATGTAACCCATCATCCGAAGACAATGGTCGCGAACTTGTTGAACCTTGGACATTTGAGTGGTCATGAACTGCTTCAAGACCTTTTGCCGAGTAGAACGATTCTGCTCTTCATACATCATCCTCAGGCTGTCCAATATGTCCTTGGCAAGTTCAATCTAATCGAACTGCCTCTGTATCGAGTTGTCCAAGGAAGCGATGATGTAACACCGGGCTAGGGAGTTTTTCTCCTCCCATTCCTGATAGTCTCTCCTTCGGGTCTCAGAAGCCCTGTCTCCCGGACGCTCCGGTGCAGGATTCTTTGCCACTTTGTCCAGCTTTTCTGAAGCTAGGACCAGCATAAGGTTCCTGTACCAGTCGACGTAGTTTGGGCCCTTAAGCTTGTTGTCATCAAGAAGCTTTGCAAAAGATCCGTTTGCCATTTTCTGATAAAAGAGCGAGCATCAGTCCACAACCTAATTTGATTCATGTTCATTTCATAGATATGGATTTTAATCTACGATCCATTTCCATTTATTCATCTCTGAGATTTCCCTCCTTTCTCAGTGACGGAGACTACGGGTTGTCTGTGGAAATGTGGGAAATCACATAGGGTGCATGGAGCCAACTGTTTCAGCTGCATAACCCCACCACCTTTCTGTGAAGGATCATATCCACTCATCATATGAGTTTTCCCTTTGGCCTCCGTCAGACAAGGTTCAGAGCCGTTTTCAAGTAAACCTTTCTGTCCAGTGAGTGTTTACCCATCATATTCGTGAATTCCAAGGTACCGTGAGAGAGTCCCCATTTTCTAGTGAAGCCCCTCCCACATCGGTCTATGACGTCCCTATAATCTTATGAAACATTCAGACAAGCCCAGCAGCAAATGGATTGCCCATTTTCAGGTGCGTTTCCTCATTACTGAAGTACCCATCCTCATGCTAATGATGGAAGGTCTTTAGAGAGTTCATCATATGAAACTCCCGATCACATGCACTCATATTAGTTGGAGGGAACAAAATTACGCCCTAGTTTGATTTAGGTCAAACCAAAGTGGCTCCCACTGACTTTCATAAAGCAAGATTTCGGTGGGCCTTAAATCGGCTAGGGTTCCGCACGTAACCTCTTAATGAGGTGTGGGGCCCACCTCAGGGAGGTCATCCAATGACCAAAAGGGACACCATGGCAATGAGCATGGGCCACAAGTACTTATGGCCCATGTACGCAGCACTTCACACATCCATACATCTCATGCAGGGATAAATTGATCCAATCAATTAATTATCTGTAAGGCCTATTGGAAGCCCGTTAAAATTCCATAATATTAACCATTAATATTATCTAGGTATATGGGCTGAATTAGGGTTACCCAGTTCGGCCCATATAGCTTTATCCTTTAAAATGGCTTTTGTAGTTTTAATTATTTAAAACTAGGCCTTTACAGGCTGGGCTGAATTAACCATTTAATTAAATATCAATCCTTAGGCCCATTAGTGGGAAAATTAGGGCTGACTTTCAGCCTTGATTAAACCCAAGAATTGGTCCAAACAGTTTGAACCAATCTTAGTTTGAATGGGTCTAGGGTTTGATTTTTAATTAAATCTTTAATTCAAGTAAATAATCTGAAATTAAATAACTTTTCAAAGAAAAATAATAATTAGTTAATCAAGGCTGTTCGCACACTCCAACCTGCAAAACAGAGGTTAGATCACAGATTATAATTTCTCAAACTGCAAATCGCAGATAGCGAATCTCCCATCTGCGAAATCTCCTTCTCTACGCCACCATCTTCGATCCAAAATTAAAAATAAATAGAAATCCTATTTCTATTAATTATTACATCAGATCGAATGCATATACATTGAGTCTAAAAATAAAAAAAAAATATTTACAGACCAAATGTAATAAATTCAATTCAAAAAACTGCAAATCTTGCACTTCTCCCTACGCAAATCAAGATTTCAATCTCCTCTTGTACGAACAGCCCATAAATCCAGAAAATTATAAAGAACTATTCTAAATAATAATCAGATTTATTTAAACTTAATTTTAGTTTATTTGCCCATCTGTTTTGGGAACAAATTTCCCAAAACCCATATCTGCGCAATTTGGGTAGAACGCCTTCTCCCTATTTGCGCAGGTTCAGATCTGAAACAGAATGGTTCAAGATTTGAACCATGGCTCTGATACCACTGAAGGGATAGGAAATCCATCGAATGGATGCCCAAGATTGCGGAATAAAGAGGGGCGAATTTCAAAAATTTTTCTTTCCCTTCAACTAGGAATCGAATTCCCTATTTAGAAAATCATATTTTCAATGATCATTCTTGAACCATAAATTGAACCAGATCTGAACTAAAAGGAGGAGAGAGAGATAATACATGATACAGAGAAATAATATCTCTCAATGGAGGTGTTCACTCCCAAGGTAGAAACCAAAATCTGCTCCCACTGAAGATGGCGCAGTGCAAGGTGGAGCAGAATCAACAGTGTCCTTCCTAAGAACTTGATCCTTGGCAAGAATCACCTGAACGGCTTGTGATCACAACTCCTACCAATCTTTGGAGAAAAGATTGGAATCAAGATCTGATCTTGATTTCTCCCAAGCAATGGAGATCGAACTGCTATAGGCGACGGCTGCAGGAATGAGGCGACTAGAGAGAATTTCCAGGGTGCAGAATTCTCTCCTCTGTGATCTCAGCTCTGAAGACAAGACTGTTGCTGGTGATTGTGTGTCTAAAGACTGTCGCCCCCTCTTCCTTTTATAGACTTAAAGGGATCAGCTCCTAATCCCATTAGGAGTTGCTAACCCAAATCATATCTGGATTAGAAGTCCCTTTAAGATAAGGGATAAACCTTATCTTATCTGCAGATTAGATTAGCCAGTTCCTAATCTAATTAGGAAGTTTCCAAATCTAAATCTCATTTAGATCTTGGACTCTTTGAGTGGATAGGGAGTGGGCCCAATCTTATCAGCTGATCTTATCTCAGAATTCGCCCCTTAAAGACTAATCAAATTAGCCCAGTTTGAAATGGGCTTAAGGCCCACTTAGGGTTATGTATTCATTAAACCTTCCAAACTGTTGCCTAGTTGGGCTTTCTTGTATGGCGTGGGACCCAAACATTGATCTACACATCAGCCACATGGGTTCAACCCAGCCTTTGTTACAAGGCCTGGCCGAATACACTGTTATGGATAGTGCACCCCCTGAAACCCATCAGATGGGCTCTATGGGCCCAACACTTACCCTAAGTGGTCCCTGGGCCAAGCCACCTTGTAACACCCAGGGACTGTGGGCAGATGCAAGATTAGCCCATCAGGTATTATCCTCAATGGCCTTACACTCAACCTCTCAGCCCATAATGATCATACACTGCCCGACAAGAGAGGACCTCTCCCTCGGCTGCAAGGAACAGTGTTGCACTCTCTCAAGTATGGATCCCAGGAATTAAAACCTTTTGCAAACATTTCGAAACCATAATATATATATATATATATATATATATATATATATAACTTTTATATCTCAAATAAAATATATTTTGCCAAACAAATCTCAACGATTGAAATCGGCTGCCGGTAGTCTTGGTTTCCATCAGTGAGAGTGCATCCCCGATCATTACCTTTATCCGACAAAGGGGCTGATCCTGTCACTATGATCACCCACTCAGATGAATTCTCAGACTGTCCCAACATACCCAGGTTTTGACCCCCGCTAAGGATCTCACTGATTGGTATATCAAAGACAGCCCAATCCGACACCTAGTGCAGTAACATAATCGAGTCTAGGGGTCGGGTGTAACTTCTAGTTTTGCCCATCAATCTCCAAGGTCCAGGGCAATACTAAAAATCTGGTCCAGTTCAAAGATTCAATTAATCCCACATTGTATGTGCCTAGGGTCTCACCCCGGTAGCTGAGACAAGCCACTCCAACTGACTTGGTGGCACCACAGTGTCAGCCTTGTCAGGATAGGTCTCCTCAGACCGACCCACTGGTTGCAAACTTTCTAAACTAACACGAGTCTCATTAAGTGTCCAGTTTAAGGGTATTACGCAGAAACATACCAAGGGAACATGAATCACATATGCACTTTTATTCATTTACAATAAACTCATAAAGTACATCAGTTTGATTGAAGCTAAGGGCATACAAAACTATCTAACAGGCTGATCCAAATATGATTTGGATAAGCAGCTCCTAATAGGATTGGGAGCTGATCTTTTAGGTTAACAAAAGAGGAGGGGGCGGCAGCCTTTAGACATGCAACCCACATTCTTGTCTTCAGAGCTGAAATCACAAGAAGAGAGAATCTGCACCCTACGAATATTCCCTTGCTGCCTCCTTCCTACCGCCACCACCTCCAGCAGTTCGATCTCTATTTCTTGGGAGAAATCAAGATTTGATCTTGATACCAATCTTTTGGAGAAAAGATTGATTGGAGCTGTATTCATAAGCCATCTAGTTGATTCTTGCGAAGGGTCAAGTTCTTTTGGAGAACACTGCTAATTCTGCTCCACCCTGCACTGCGCCATATTTAGTGGGAGCAAATTTTGGATCATTCCTTGGGCGTGAATACCTCCATTGGGAGATTCTATTTCTCTGTATCAGTTATAATCCCTCCCTACTCCTTTTGGTTCAGATCTGGTTCAGTTTATGGTTCAAGAATGATCATTGAAAATATGATTTTCTAAATAGGGAATGTGATTCCCAGTTGAAGGGAGAGAAAAATTTTTTAAATTCGCTCACTTATTCCACAATCTTTGGGCATCCATGTGATGGATATCCCATCCCTTCAATAAAAGGAGGAAAGGGCAGCATCCTCTTGCATCATCACATCCTCACTCTCAGAGCAAGAGTTACAGAAGAGAGAACATAGCATCACTACGCTATTTTCTTTCTTCTGCCTCCGTCCAGCCGCCGCCGCCACACTGCCAATTCAATCTCCTCTTTCAAGCAGGAATGATCAAGATTGGATCTTGATATCAGCCTTTGGAGAAAGGCTGATCTAAAGTTGTGCTTACAGCCTCTAGCGAATTCTTGCAAAGGGTTCGGTTCGTTGGATGAACACTACTGATTCTGCTCCAACATTCACTGTGTCATCTTCAGTGGGAGCGGACTTTGGAGTCTTTCTTTGGGCGTGAACACCTTCGTTGGGAGATATTGTTTCTCTATATAAGGTATATCTCTCTCCTGCTTCTAGTTTCATATCCGGTTCAATTTAGGATTCAAGATTGATCTATGAAAATGCAGGTTTTCTAAAATAGGGAATGTGATTCCTAGATGAGGGGAGAGGAAATTTTTGAAATTTCACCCAAACTTCCTGCAGGGTTCGGCCATCCATATGATGGATCTCTCATTCCCTCAGTGGTATCAGAGACATGGTTCAAGTCTTGAACCAAATTAAACCAGATCTGAACCTGCGCAAATGGGCAGAAGGCATTCTACCCGATTTCACAGATTAGGATTTTTTCTAGAAAATTGTTTCCCAGACAAAGGGCGATTGATTTGAAATTATTTTTTTATAAATCTGAAATTTTATTTAGAAATGTTCTTTATAATTTCTAGATTTATGGGTTGTTCGTACAAGTGGAGATCGAAATCTTTTTCTGGCTCGTGACAATTTGCGATTTGTAGTTTCTTTATTTATTTATTATATTTGGTCTGTAAAATATTTTTTTTTACAGTTTGTGAAACTGCATACTGTGATCTAACCTCTATTTTGTAGGATGGAATGTCTGAACAACCCTCTTTGACTGATTCTTGTTTTTCTTTAATCAGTATTTAATTTCAGATCATTTTCTTAGATTAAATCTTTAATTAAAGATCAAACCCTAGACCCATTCGAACCAGATTGGTCCAAAATGGTTGGACCGAATCAAGGGATCGATCAAGGCTGGAGTCAGCCCTAATTTTCCACTGATGGACCTAAGGATTGATATTTAATTAAGAGTTTAATTTGTCCCAACCTATAAGGCATAGTTTTAAGATGTTAAAACTATTAAAGCCACAATTTGCAGGAAAGCTATAAGGCATAGTTTTAAGATATTAATTGTTAATGTTATGGATTAAAATGGGCTTTATTAATGGGCTTTACAGATATTAATTAATTGTATCAATTCTATCATTGCATGTAATGTATGGATGTGTGATGTGCTACGTACATGGGCCATAAGTACTTAGCTCATGCAGATGCGACAGTGGCTCTTGCACACACCATGATTGAATGCACATCATTGCCATAGTGTCCCTAAAGATCATTGGATGATCTTCCTCAGTGGTGGGCCCCACACCCTTGAAAAGGATAGATGCGGAACCCAAGTTGTTTAGGGCCAACCAAAAATATGGCTTTATGAAAGTCAGTGGGAGCCACTCTAGTTTGACCTAAATTAAACTAGGGTGTAACTTTTGTTCCCTCCTACAATATGAGTGCATGTGATAGGGAGATTCATATGATGAACTCTCTAAAGGCCTTCCATCATTAGCATGAAGATGGGTCCTTCAGTAATGAGGAAACGCACAAGAAAATGGGTTATCCATTTGCTGTTGGATCTATTGGGGTGTTTCATAAGATGATGGTGGTGTCATAGATCGATGTGGGAGGGGCTTCCCTAGAAAATGGAAACTCTCTCATGGTACCTTGGTGTTCACAAATATGATGGGCGAGCACTCACTGGACAGAAAGGTTTAACCTAAAAAGGCTCTGAACCTTGTCTAACAGAGGCCAAAGGGAAAGCCTATACGATGAGTGGATATGATCCTTCACAGAAAGGTGGTGAGGTTTTGTAGCTGAAACAGTTGGCTCCATGCACCCTATGTGGCTTCCCACATTTCTAGAGACAACTCGCAATCTTCGTCACTGAGATAGGAGGGAAATCTCAAAGATGAATAAATGGGAATGGAACATAAATTAAAAGTCATATCTATGTAGATAACTCGAATCAAATTAGGTTGTGGACTGATGTTTGCTCTTTTATCAGAAAATGGCAAACAAACAATTTGAAAAGCTTCTTGATGACAATAAGCTTAAGGGCTCAAACTATGCCAACTGGTACTGTAACCTTATGCTGGTCCTAACTTCTGAGAAGTTGGACAATATGGCTAAAAACCCTGCCCCGGAGCGTCTGGGTGATAGGGCTTTTGAGGCCCGTAGGAGGGACTATCTGGGTTGGGAGGAGAAAAACTCCTTGGCCCGATGCTATATCATTGCCTCCCTAGACAATTCGATACTAAGGTAGTTTGATCAGATTGAACTTGCCAAGGACATATTGGACAATCTAAAGACAATGTACGAAGAGCAGAATCGTTCTACTCGCCAAAAGGTCCTCAAGCAGTTCATAACTACTCAGATGTCCAAGGGGTAACAAGTTCATGACCATTGTCTTCGAATGATAGGCTACATCTATGAGCTTGAGGCTCTTGGATCCGGGCTGGATCACGCAACCAAGATAGATTCCATCCTGAATTCATTGCCTCTTTCCTTTAATCTGTTCATCATGAATTACAACATGAATAAGTTGAATGTCAGCATTCAGGAACTCAGCAATATGTTGTAGAGGGCCGAGGAACTGATTAAAAAGGGTGAGCCTATTGCTATGCTGGTTGAAGCTAACAAGGTAGGCAAGAAAAAGAAGAAGGCTAAGAAGAAACCCTAGAAAAAGCCACCAAGCCCAAAAAGCAGAAGAAGGACAGGACATCTGATACATGTCACTTCTGCAAACAGACCGACCACTGGAAGAGGAATTGTCCTCAATACCCAGAATCCAAAAAAGGTAATTTTGAATCTTGTGTCATAGAATCCAATTTATTGGTAGCTTCTGTGTCCTGGTGTATTGACTTTGGGGCTTCAACTCATGCGTGTAACTCATTGTAGGGGTTCAAGGTAAGCAGAAGGCTAAGTGAAGGAGAAGTAACGCTTTACTTGGGGACTTCTGCAAGTGTTACAGCTGCGGCCATAGGAACCGTAGACTAAATTTTTAGAGAATGAATAATTGTACTTAAAGATTATCTTTTTGTAAAGAATTTAAGAAGAAATTTGATTTCTGTCTCAAAACCATGTGCGGATGGTTATTCTATTTTCTTTAGTAATATAATTACTATTAAAAGAAACAGCAGATTCATCACATACGGGGAACTGGAGAATGGTCTCTATGTTCTACATCCTTTTCTAGAAACTAATATAGCTGAAACTACTTCGACAGATATCCCCAAGAAAAGGATTCGTGATATAGTAAATCCCACGTGCTTGTGGCATTACCGACTTGGTCATATCAGTATTGATGTATCACAAGATTGGAAAAGGATGGTCCTTTGGATTTTCTAACTTTAGAAGATCTTCCCACTTGTGAGCCTTGCCTTCAGGGTAAGATGACGAAATGGTCATTTAACGATAAGCCTGAAAAATGTACGAGCACGCTTGACCTAAGACATGCTGATGTATATGGTCCCCTGAGTGTTAGGACTCGTAACCAGCATGTGTAATTCATCACATTCACTGATGATTATTCTAGGTATGGCTACATGTACCTGATGAGACACAAGTCTGAATCCTTTGAAAAGTTCAAAGAGTTCAGACAAGAGGTCGAGAAACAGTTAGGGAGAGAAATTAAAGCTCTTCAACTAAGCCACTCACATAGTTTTGATGTACTTTAGACAATTTGTATGACCTTAGCTCCAATCAGTTTTGATGTACTTTAGGCATTTAGTGTAAATGAACAAAGTGCATGTTTGATTCATGTTATGAGGCATGTTTTTGTGTAAGACCCTTAAATTGGACACTTAATGAGACTCATGTTAGTTTAAAATGTTCACAGCCAGTGGGTCAATTTGGAGAGACCTATCCTGATAAGGCTGACACCGATGTGCCGCCCAGTTGGTTGGGGACGCTTATCACAGCCACCAAGGTGAGACCCGAGGTATATGCAGTGAGGGTTCAACTTGAAACTTTGAACCAGACCAGATTTCTAGTATTGCCCTAGACCTTGGGGATGAGTGGGAAAAACTGAAAAATTACACCTAACCCCTAGAGGGGGACAAAACCTGGGTATGTTAGGATGGTTCATGAACCGATCTGAGTGGGTGATCATACTGACAGGATCAGCCCCTTTGTCGGACAAAGGTAATGATTGGGGACGCACTCTCTCTGATGGAAACCAAAAACTACCGGCAGTCGATTTAAACCATTGGAATTTTGTTTTGCAAAATATATTTATAATGATATAATATATACGTACGGTTTCAACTCATTTGCAAAAAGGTTTTAATCCCCGGGGTCCATCCTAGAGGAGAGTGCAGCACTGTACCTTGCAGTCGAGGGAGAGGTCCTCTCTCGTCGGGTAGTGTTTTGGATCATTATGGGTTGAGAGGTTAAGTGTAAGGCCATTTAGGGTTATACCTGATGGGCTAATCTTGCATCTGCCCACAGTCCCTAGGTTGATATAAGATGGCTTGGCCTAGGGACCACTTAGTGTAAGTGTTGGGCCCATAGGGTCCATGCGATGGGCTCAAGGGGTTCACTGGGCTTTCTAGTGAATTCGGCTAGGCCTCGTAACAGAGGTTGGGCCGAACCAATGTAGCTGATGTGTAGATCAATGCTTGGGTCCCACGCCTTACAAAGATGCCCAACTGGGCAGCGATTTGGAAGCCTATTGACTACTTGATGCATATTGGGCCTAAAGCCCATTTTGAAGTAGGCTGATTTGATCAGTCACTTAAAGAGGCGGATCTGAGGTTAGGTCAAGCCAAAAAGGATTGGGTCTTAACCCTATCCACTCATGGGGACCAAATTCAAATTACGATTTGAATTTGGTAACCTCCTGATAAGATCAAGAGTGGGCTGATCAAATTTGCAAATAGGATTAAGAAGACTCCTTATCCAAATACAGATTTGGATTATAATAACTCCTAATGAGATTAGGAGGTTTCTTAATCACTAAGAAAAGAGGAGAAACCCTAATTTTTGAATTACAAAAATTCAAACCTTAAGGGTATTCATAGAACACACTACATCTTGAGATAGGATCTCAGAGAAAACCCTAGAGAGAAGAAAGCTATTCGCCACCTTCTGCTCTAGCTCTCTCCTCCAGCTGCCACCGCCATCTACTGCCAGTTCATTTTCTTGTGTGAGGGAAAGATCAAGAAAGGTTCTTGATATCAATCTTTACTGAAAGGTTGATCGTGTGTGGTGCTCATTGCTTCCATCGAGTTCATCAGAAGGACCTAGTTCGTGGGACGAACACTACTGGTTCTACTTCATTATCACTGTGTCATCTTCAGTGGGAGGGGTTCTTGGGAGTTTCTTTTGGCGTGAACACCGACATTGGGAGATATTGTTTCTCCGGATCAAGTATATCCCTTCCTTTCTCTTTTGGTTCGGTTTTGGTTCAAGTCAGATTCTTGAATACTGTATTCTAAATTTTAGGGAATATGATTCCCAGTTGGAAGAAATGTAAGAAATTTTTGAAATTTGCCCACCCATTCTGCACCCTTTTAGCATCCATATGATGGATCTTACCATTCTTTCAGTGGTATCATAGCCATAGGTTCAAATCTTGAATCAAATAAAATCATATCTGAACCTGCGCAAATGAGCAGAAGGTGTTGTACCCGAATTTGCACAGATTGAATTTTTATTTCTAGAAATTTGTTTCTAGATGTGGGGCGATTGATCTGAAATTAATTTTATAAATATGAAATTGATGTAGAACTGTTCTTTATTTATTTCTTGATTTATTGGGTTGTTCGTACATGGAGATCGAAGTGCAGTTTTAGCGCAGAATATCTGCGCATTTTATTAGCAGTATTATATTCATTCGGTCTATAATTTATATATTTTTTTCTTTCTAGACTGAATGTATAGGACTCAATCAAGTTGTGATTAATTAATAGAAATTAGGACTTCTATTTTTTTTATTTCTTGATTGAAGTTGGCGGCGGTGCTGGAGATTCATAGATATTGCTATCACAATCTGCATTTTTGCAGTTTACGAAACTGCAACCTTGTGTTCTAATCTCTGTTTTGCAGGTGGATTTAGTACGAACAGTCCCATATCTGATTTATGATTGTCTATAATCAGATATTTTAATTTCAGATCTTTCTTGAAATTGATTCTTGAATTAAAAATTAGTTTCGGACCAGATTAGACCAAAATTGTTTGGGCCGAATCTAGGGTTCAAAGGAGACTTTTTTCAGCCATATTATCTCCCACTTTGAGGTCTGAAACTAATGTTTACTTGTAAGAATCAATTCGTCCCAACCTGTAAAGCCCAATTTAAAAGAGGTAAAACTACTCAAGCCCACTTTTGTGTGAAAGCTATATGGGCCGAACTGCTAACCGCTATTCAGCCCATATACCTAGATAATATTAATTGTTAATATTATGGACTTTTAAATGGGCTTATTAATGGACTTTACAGCAAATGATTGATTGGATCAATTCTTCCATTGCATGTGATGTAAGGATGTATGATGTTTTGCGACCATGGGCCAGAAGCATTTGCCCCATGATGATGCGATAGTGGCTCTTGCGCACACCATGGCTGAATGCACATCATTTCCATGGGGTCCCTTATGATCATTGGATGATCCCTCCTTTCGTGGTGGGCCCCATAACCCTAAAAAGGGATGCATGCGAAATCGCTAGCCGATTTGGGCCACCAAAATTTTGACTTTATAAAAGTCAGTGGGAGCCACTTTGGTTTGACCTAAATTAACTAGAACGTAAATTTTGTTCCCTCCAGCAATATGAGTGCATGTGATAGGGAGATTCATGTGATGAACTCTCTAAAGGCCTTCCATCATTAGCACGACGATGGGTCCTTCAGTAATGAGGAAACACACCATAAAATTGGGCTATCCATTTGCTGTTGGATCTGTTAGAGTGTTTCATAAGATGATAGGGGCATCATAGACCGATGTGGGAGGGGCTTCACCAAAAAATGGGAACTCTCTCACGGTACCTTGGCGTAACTCGAATATGATGGGTGAGCACTCACTGAATAGAAAGGTTTACCCTAAAATGGCTATGAACCTTGTCTGATAGAGGCCAAAGGGAAAACTCATACGATGAGTGGATGTGATCCTTCACAGAAAGGTGGTGGGATTATGCAGCTGAAACAGTTGACTCCATGCACCCTATGTGATTTCCCACATTTTTAGAGGCATTTCGCCGTCTCCGTCATTGAGATGGGAGGGAAATCTCAGAGATGAATAAATGGAAATGGAACATAGATTAAAAGCCATATCTATGTAGGTTACTTGAATCAAACTACGATTGTGGACTAACGTTTTGTTGTTTTACCAGAAAATGAAAAACGATCAATTTGCAAAGCTTCTCGACGATAATAAACTTAAGGGCCGAAACTATGCCAACTTGTATAGAAACCTTATGCTGGTCCTGACTTCAGAAAAGTTAGATAAGGTGGCAAAAAATCCTGCACCGGAACGTCCAGGAGATAGGGCTTCTTAAGCCCGCGGGAGGGGCTACCAAGAGTGGGCGGAGAAAAACTCCCTAGCCCGCTACTATATCATAGCCTCTTTAGATAATCCGATACAAACGCAGTTCGATCAAATCAAACTCACCAAAGACATATTCAATAATTTAAAGACTATGTACAAAGAGTAGAATCGTTCAACTCGCCAAAAGGTCCTAAAGCAGTTCATGACCGCGCAGATGACCTAGGGGCAGAAAGTTCATGACCATTGTCTCTAGATGATGGGTAACATAAACGAGTTGGAGGCCCTTGGCTCTGGGCTAGATTTGATCACACAAATAGACACCATTCTTAACTCCTTGTCTCCGTCCTTCAATCCGTTCATCATGAATTTTAACATGAACAAGCTGAACGTCAGCTTGTAAGAGCTCACCAATATGTTGCAATGAGCCGAAGAACTAATTAGGAAGGATGAGCCGATAGCCATGCTTGTTGAAACTGGCAAATCTAGTAAGAAGAGGAGGGCAAAGAGAAAGCCCTAAAAAAAGGCCACCAAATCTAACAAACAAAAGAAAGACAAGGCATCCGATGTCTGTCACTTCTGCAAGCAGGCCAGCCACTAGAAGAGGAACTATCCCGCCTACCTAGAATCTATGATAGGTAATCTCAAAACTTGTGTCTTAGAGACTAAACTGTTAGTAATTTCTGTGTTTTGGTGTGTTGACTCCGGGGCTTCAACTCATGCGTGTAATTCACTGCAGGGGTTCAAAGTATGTAGAAGGCTGAGTGAAGGGGAAGTGACACTTTACTTGGGGATTTCTGCGATTATTGCAGCTACAGTGACAGGAATCGTAGAATTAGTCTTTAGAGAAAGAATTCTTATATTTAAGGATTGTCTTTATCTACAAAACTTAAGAAGAAATTTGATTTTTGTTTCCAAACTGTTTGCTGATGGATATACTATTTATTTTAGTAATATGATTATTATTAAAAAGGAATAATAAATCCATCGCATGCGGGGAACTGGAGAACGGTCTCTATGACGGGTTTGTCGAAGCCCTCAAAATTATTACTAGTCCCACAATAAAATATTTGCAGTAAAAGTGGTTCTAGGTCGAATCCCACAGGGAGCAAATCAGTAATCTCTTAGCCGAATGGGTAAAGTAATTGTGTGGGAAAATTAAATAACTAAAATTAAAAGAATAACAATCTAAACAAACAAGAGAAAATCAGTCTTACCGAATTCTGGTTCAAGGGTTCGGGTTGAATCGATTGGCCATCGGTCCTAGGTACAATTCAGCATTCTTGCAATTCAAGCCTTTAACCTTAGATTTATTAGGATAGCCATAATAAACCCTGTGTTTTCCTAATTCAGTTGACCAAACCCAGCATTCGATCAACACTTATCACCACTCAACTGGGTACGATAGCGTTCCATGTTAAACAATGATAGCATTAAGATTTGTGAAAACAATTAAACCAAAATAACAATAATTGAGATAGTTGCAATTACTGAATTTTGTTCCATCGATTCTTTTAGGTTGAACCATGTTAAAACATTGGTCAAAGGTTGTCACGAACAATTGACCCAAAAAGATAACAACCTAATTGCTACTTGTACCATTATTCGTGACAATTACGGATCACCGAAATCATGGATAGCAGTAGGAAAATCAACATTAATTCAGTTTGTCAGACTAATTAACATTAACATCCAATAAAAATGTGCACAAGAACCAATGAATACTTGAATTAAAAAGAAAGAAAATAAAGTAACTACAGAACCTCACAATGACACAATCGAACCTCCCCACTTGAACCAGAAAAAGAAGCTTAGCTACTCATGATCTGCGCAATCTCCATGCTCTTCTTCTCCATAGCCGAACTGCCTTCTTGTTTCTTGGTCTTCTTGATGATCTCTTGGATCTTGGAATGAGTGATTGCTAGAGCTAGTTCACCCCCCTCTTTATATAACCAAAGGAGAGGGCTGTTTTCCAACTCCTAGGAGATCATCTTTTCCTTAGGGAGTTTTGATCTTATCTTGAACTAATCCTATCCTATCTCTTATCTAATGTTCTAATCTCAATTTTTTTATCTCTCTAGGATTACATTCAAGACTTTAGATCTGATAAAACTCTCTCCTTGGAGATTACATTCGAAATTCGGACTCTTAACTCTTGAATTCGAGTTGGGCTGCTTCAAGGTACTTCTGCGAGTTGGGCTTAAGTTGTGAAATGGGCCTGGCTGCGAACTTGCTCCGATTTTGGGCTCGTTTTCGTAATCGATGCGAGCCGAATCTGTCAAAACCCAAAACAAAAAAGTTGTGAGCCTTCCTTTCATCTTTCTAATGCTTCTTGAATTGTCCAATTTGGTGTCCAGAATTGAGATTTAGGCCCAGATTACTGACTGTCGCCGAAACTGTGCAAAATCATCCGATTTGCCCTGTTTTCTTCCAATTGCCTTCTTTATTGCCCTGAATCGAAATACAAGAGTAATGAGTCCATTTAAGTGCTAAATAAATGTAAAAGAGTGAATATTAGGGGATAAAATTAGGGTTCGTTTTGGTCTCATCAAATCCCCCCACACTTAAACTTTGCCCGTCCTCGGACAAGGCAAAAACTCAAGTAACACAAGAGAGACTAACTATTGATTTTCAATCTTTCTTTTTCTCTACATGAGGCCTGGTTCATTTCATGCTTTAGTTCAGACTTGGTAACCTTTCCCTTTTCATATCTTTCTCCCCTTTTTCTTGTCCAAGAGTGATCGCAAATCACCAATCCTCATGGTCCCAAGTTAAATCGATAGTCAAGGAGACAAGCCTTCCAGGGCTGAAACTCCTTGGACTGCACGGGTGCTCATTGCTTTTAACAAACCAATTCAGCCAGATGCAATTACTTTCCTTTGAATCAAAACAAGGTGTGCTTATTGCCATAAGCTTGCTATGTATCACATCTTCACCAATTAGTGTGAATTCCTAGGATCTGAAGGTGAGAATGGGGTTGGGGTTCTAGGGTGAGTGCATTTTATGCTCCATCTCACCCTTGCCTTCTTTTCAAGATGTGAGTGCATTTTATGCTCCATCTCACACTTGCTTTCATTTCTAAATGTGAGTGCATTTTATGCTCCATCTCACACTTGTTTTTTTTTGTTTCTAGATGTGAGTACATTTTATGCTCCATCTCACATTAGTCACGATTTTAGTTTCAAACTCCCTTTCTCTTTTTTTTTTTTTTTCACAAGAATCACATGGTTTCACCGCCTGATCCATAAATTCATTGATCGTGGTCTCTATATGCCTAACACAGCAAGTTCTAGAATAATCAACCCATGTTTGATAGATAATTATGTGAAAATCAATCAAACCCTTATGCATCTTGCCTATTGATCGATTAAAATCATGAGGCACCATATGCAGCCAAGAAAGATTCAGTTAGTCATTCTTGCATCCTATCTTATCTATTCAGCCTAAGCACATGATTCCTGATAAGTTGAAATCGTTCAAAGATAAGTTTCTAAGGAGCAGAAATTTCAAGAAGGTAAGGTATCCCAAATTTCCATCAGATTTTCGTAATCCCCCCACACTTAAGTTATACATTGTCCCCAGTGTATGTGATTATGCATAAAGTAGAAGGATTTGGGGGTACTTCCCTATTTGTCTTGTTGGGTTCCTGCTAAACACAAAAATCAAAACCAAACAAAATAACAAAGTTAATTAAACACAATGGGTTGCCTCCCACAAGCGCAATTGTTTAACGTCGTTATGCTCGACGTCCTCCATTGCTACTTTAGCTCTCGTGGTTTCAGCTTTCGGTGTGCTCCCCTTCCATCCATCATGGGCGCGTTCAAATCTTGAAATAGGGGCCTTCGTATCCAATTATGCACTCGATTCTAGCTCCTCATTCATATCTTTTTCAAAAAATTCCTGCACAGTTGGATCAATAGTGTCAACCGAATGGTCTTCATTTGGGTACTTCATAGCTTCAAAAATATTAAATTTAATAGTCTCTCCGTCACATTCAACGAAGAGGGTACCCTCATCCACATCTATTTTTGTCTTGGCCATTTTCATAAATGGCCTGCCTAATAGAAGTGGGGCTGAACTTTCGATCCTGTCCTCCTCCATCTTCAGAATGTAAAAATCAGCTGGGAAAATTAAATCGTTAACCTGCACCATTACATTCTCAACAATCCCTTCTGGGAAGGCGTTAGAACGATCAGCTAATTGGATAACAGCTTTAGTTTCCCTTAAAGGACCTAATCTCAAAGCATAGTAAATCGAGTATGGCATGACATTGATAGATGCACCTAAGTCTAGCATGGCATACTCGATTTTCTTATTGCCAATCGCACAAGGTAGGGTGAACATACCTGGATCAGCATGTTTTTCTGGTAAGGTCCTCTTGATCATGGCTGAAACATTCTCTCTAACTCTTGAGTCCTGCACCTTGTCTTCTTCTTGTCTTTTATCCACCTTCCTTGGTGAGGTAGGTTCTAGCTGCAGTTCCTTCCCGCTTCTTAGCACCACTGCACTTACACTCTCCTTGGGGTTGACTACCATTTGTGATGGTAGTTTCCTGGAGCTCTGCACCTCCAACTTGCTAACGGCAGTGGCAAGTTGGCTTATTTGGTTCCCCAAATTCTGAATGCTGGCTCTTGTTTCCTGTTGAAATTGATGAGTATTAGTAGCTAGAGCCTTAACTATTTCATCCAAAGACATACCTGAATTCGGGGGTTGGCTTTGCGCTGTGATGGGTGTTGAAAACTGGGGCTGTCGACTGAGAAATTGGGGCTGATATTTCTAATATCCTCCTTGGGTCCCGTAGCTTAAGTTTGGATGATCTCTCCACCCCGGATTGTAATGATTGGAGTAAGGGTCATACTTTCGTTGGGGCTGGCCCGGGAATCCTCCCATGGCATTGACTTGTTGCATCGGGCCATCTTGTAATGATGGACACATGTCCGTAGGATGTCCAGGGATCGAACAGATACCACACACCCTGGCAGTTTGTAACTGTCCTGCTACGAGCTGCTTAACCAAGGCAGTTAAATCAGAAATCTGGTTTTCTAAATTTGCATGGCTTACCTCGTTAACCCTTCGAATGGTACCTTCTGTCCTTGTACCATATTGCTGAGAATTTTCGGCCATATTGGAGATTAATTCCCTGGCCGCTTCAGGTGTCTTGTTCACTAGAGCTCCTCCACTGGCTGCATCGACCATACTTCCATCCATGGGCTGAAGCCCTTCATAGAAGTATTGGATTAACAATTGTTCAGGAATTTGGTGGTGGGGAAAACTAGCAACAAGTTGCTTAAACCTTTCCCAATATTCATATAATGTCTCACCACCAAACTGCCGAACTCCACATATTTCTTTTCTTATATTCGTAGCCCGGGATGCAGGAAAATATTTATCTAAAAATATCCTATTCATTTCATCCCATGTGCATACAGAACCGGGAGGGAGAATATAAAACCAATCCTTTGCTTTATCTCTTAAAGTAAATGGAAAGGCTATGAGTTTAACCTGGTCCTCGGTCATACCGTGGGGTTTCATGCTTGAACAGACGACATGAAATTCCTTTAGATGTTTGTGAGGGTCCTCACCTGGGAAACCATGAAACAGAGGTAATAATTGAATCAAACCAGATTTGAGTTCAAAGGCTACCTCAAGAGTGGGGTACGTGATGCATAAGGGCTGTTGGTTCATAATTGGTGCAGCCAACTCCCTTAATGTCCTCTCTCTGTCAGCCATTCTTTCTACTTCTTCGAATATGGGAAGATCACAATCTGAATTCACCTTCTTTGGTGAATGATCATTCCTTTGCTTCGCCTCCTTTCTTAAACGACGGGTGGTCCTCTCAATTTCGGGATTGTACTCGAGTTCACCTTGTTGAGAAGCACGAGTCATAAAACAAAAGAGGTTAACAAGAGGAAGGTAATAGCTAAGAAATTAAAGTTGCTCCCCGGCAACGGTGCCAAAATTTTGACGGGTTTGTCGAAGCCCTCAAAATTATTACTAGTCCCACAATAAAATATTTGCAGTAAAAGTGGTTCTAGGTCGAATCCCACAGGGAGCAAATCAGTAATCTCTTAGCCGAATGGGTAAAATAATTGTGTGGGAAAATTAAATAACTAAAATTAAAAGAATAACAATCTAAACAAACAAGAGAAAATCAGTCTTACCGAATTCTGGTTCAAGAGTTCGGGTTGAATCGATTGGCCATCGGTCCTAGGTACAATTCAGCATTCTTGCAATTCAAGCCTTTAACCTTATATTTATTAGGATAGCCATAATAAACCCTGTGTTTTCCTAATGCAGTTGACCAAACCCAGCATTCGATCAACACTTATCACCACTCAACTGGGTGTGATAGCGTTCCATGTTAAACAATGATAGCATTAAGATTTGTGAAAACAGTTAAACCAAAATAACAATAATTGAGATAGCTGCAATTACTGAATTTTGTTCCATCGATTCTTTTAGGTTGAACCATGTTAAAACATTGGTCAAAGGCTGTCACGAACAATTGACCCAAAAAGATAACAACCTAATTGCTACTTGTACCATTATTCGTGACAATTACGGATCACCGAAATCATGGATAGCAGTAGGAAAATCAACATTAATTTAGTTTGTCAGACTAATTAACATTAACATCCAATAAAAATGTGCACAAGAACCAATGAATACTTGAATTAAAAAGAAAGAAAATAAAGTAACTACAGAACCTCACAATGACACAATCGAACCTCCCCACTTGAACCAGAAAAAGAAGCTTAGCTACTCATGATCTACGCAATCTCCATGCTCTTCTTCTCCATAGCCGAACTGCCTTCTTGCTTCTTGGTTTTCTTGATGATCTCTTGGATCTTGGAATGAGTGATTGCTAGAGCTAGTTCACCCCCCTCTTTATATAGCCAAAGGAGATGGCTGTTTTCCAACTCCTTATAGGAAATCATCTTATCCTTAGGGAGTTTTGATCTTATCTTGAACTAATCCTATCCTATCTCTTATCTAATGTTCTAATCTCAATCTTTTTATCTCTCTAGGATTACATTCAAGACTTTAGATCTGATAAAACTCTCTCCTTGGAGATTACATTCGAAATTCGGACTCTTAACTCTTGAATTCGAGTTGGGCTGCTTCAAGGTACTTCTGCGAGTTGGGCTTAAGTTGTGAAATGGGCCTGGCTGCGAACTTGCTCCGATTTTGGGCTCGTTTTCGTAATCGATACGGGCCGAATCTGTCAAAACCTAAAACATAAAAGTTGTGGGCCTTCCTTTCATCTTTCTAATGCTTCTTGAATTGTCCAATTCGGTGTCCGGAATTGAGAGTTAGGCCTAGATTACTGACTGTCGCCGAAACTGTGCAAAATCATCCGATTTGCCCTGTTTTCTTCCAATTGCCTTCTTTATTGCCCTGAATCGAAATACAAGAGTAATGAGTCCATTTAAGTGCTAAATAAATGTAAAAGAGTGAATATTAGGGGATAAAATTAGGGTTTGTTTTGGTCTCATCACTCTATGTTCTATGTCCTTCTCTAGAAACTAACTTAGCCAAAACTACGTTGGTCAAAATTACCAAGAAAAGAACTTGTGATATATGTTGTCCCACGTGCCTGTAGCATTACCGACTTGTCCATATCGGTATTGACCGTATCACAAGGCTAGTAAAGGATGGTCCCTTGGATTTTCTAACCGTAGATGATCTTCCCACTTGTGATCCTTGCCTCCAAGGAAAGATGACAAAATGGCCATATAACGATATGCCTGAAAGATGTACAGGCACGCTTGACCATATACATACTGATGTATGTGGTCCCTTGAGTGTTAGGACTCATAACCAACACGTGTATTTCATCACCTTCATCGATGATTATTCGTGGTATGGTTGTGTACATAATCAGACAGAAGTCTGAATCCTTTGAAAAGTTCATGGAGTTCAGACAAGAAGTTGAAAAATAGTTAGGAAGAGAAATTAAGGCCCTTCGATCAGATCGAGGTGGCGAGTATCTCTTTAATGAATTCAGGGACTACTTGAAGGCCAACGAGATAACATCACAGTTAGCTCATCCTGCTACACCACAGCATAACGGTGTTTCAGAGAGGAGGAATAGGACCTTGTTAGAGATTGCCCGGTCACTTCTCACACGCTCAGAACTATCCACATCCTTTTGGTGATATGCATTATAGACAACTATCAACATGCTAAATCAAGTTGCAACCATATCAGTTCCAAAAACTCCATATGAACTTTGGACTAGGAAGAAACCAAGTGTCAGACACTTGAAGATTTGGGGTTCTCCTGCGCACATTAAAAGAACGAGTGTGGACATGTTGGAATCCAAGACCAGCCGCTACTTATTTGTAGGCTACCCAAAGGATTTGATGGGTTATCTATTCTATAACCCAAGTGAGCAGAAAGTGTTCTGCAGTCGAAATGCCTAGTTCTTAGAGACCGATTACATCTTGGACACCCATCGTCAAGAAATAGTTCTTGATGAGGAGAACTCAGGAGTAGTGGAAGGTGTCCCGTAAGTTCCAGGTAGTGACCAACCTACAAGATCCACCTGGGTATCCAGGCCACCAGTCCGTTATGGTTATGACTAGGAAAGTTACCTGGTGGAAGCCTTGACTAGTGAGGAGGAACTCGTGACTTACGCGGAAGCTATGTTGGACATAGATTCCCAGATGTGGGTGGAGGCCATGAGAGCCAAGATGGACTCGATTGAAGCCAATGGAGTCTAGACTCTAGTAGATCCGCCCTCCGGGGTAAAAGCAATTGGTTAAAAATGGATCTATAAGAGAAAGAAGGGTCCCGATGGCAAGATTGGGACCTACAAAGCTCGTTTGATGGCAAAAGGGTATAATTAGAAAAAGGGCATCAACTATGACTAAATCTTTTCACCCGTTGCCATGCTTAAATCTATAAAGATCCTACTATCTGTAGCAGCATACTATGACTATGAGATTTGGCAAATGGATGTCAAAACTGCGTTCCTAAAAGGAGATCTTAGTGAAGATATCCACATGCAGCAGCCGCAAGGCTTCATTGCTGCTGGTTTGGAACACATGGTATGTAAACTTAATAGATCCATATATGGACTTAAGCAAGCTTGTAGGAGTTGGAACATCTGTTTTGACTTTGCCGTCAAATCATTTGACTTTGAGCAAAATCTGGATGAGCCCTGTGTTTACAGGAAGTTCAGTGGGGATAAGGTTACCTTCTTGGTATTGTATGTGGATGATATCCTACTCATTGGGAATGTTGTAGGAATGTTGACTTTGGTCAAGGTTTGGCTTTCGCAGCAATTCTCCATGAATGATCTTGGAGAAGTCTCCTATATACTGGGTCTTCGACTCTATAGAGATAGATCAAAGCAGATAATAGGATTATCCCAGGCTGCTTACATTGACAAAATTATCGAAAGGTACAGCATGGAGAACTCTAAGAAGAGAAATATTCCTTTCAGGCACGGAGTCACTCTCTCCCAGAATATGTCTCCCAAAACTTCTAAGGAGATTGAGGTAATGAAAGACGTTCTCTATGCCTTAGCCATAGGAAGCATCATGTATGCCATGTTGTGCACTCGCCCTAACATTGCTCAGGCGGTGAGTGTGATAAGCAGGTTCCAGGCCAACCCAGGGCAGGATCATTGGACTACTGTGAAAAACATATTCAAATAAATACCTTCGAAGGACAAAAGAGTTTTGTTTGGTATTTGATGGTAGTTTACTACAAACCCAAGGGTATACTGATGTCAATTTCAGTCAGACCCTGATGATAGAAAGTCTACATTTGGGTATGTTGTCATGATAGGATCGTGTGTTGTTTGCTAGAAAAGCAACAAACAGGGGTCCACGGCAGACTCCACGACCGAAGCCGAGTACATTGCCGCAAATGAAGCTGCCAAAGAAGTCGTGTTGATGAAAAAGTTCATTCATGAATTAGGAGTGGTTCTGTCCAACAAATCACCCATCTCGTTGTTGTGTGACAACAATGGAGCGATTGCCTAGGCTAAGGAGCCTCGAGCCCACTCGAAGTCAAAGCACTTCGAGAGGAAGTACCATGTACTGTGGGAGATTGTTGGCATGGGGACATCCTGATTCTGAGGGCAGCATCAGCGGATAATGTGGCAGACCCATTAACTAAGCCACTCACACAGAAAGTGTTTGAGAAATACGTGGAAAGCATGGGACTCCGGCTTGTACCAGATATGACCTAAATGCAAGTGGGACTTGTTAGACTGTTTGTATGCCCTTAACTCCAATCAGTTTTTATGTACTTTAGACATTTAGTGTAGATGAATATAGTGCATGTTTGATTCATGTTGTGTGGTATGTTTCTGTGTAAGACCCTTAAACTGGAGACTTAATGAGATTCGTGTTAGTTTAAAATGTTCATAGCCAGTGGGTCGATCTGGAGAGACCTATCCTGATAAGGCTGACACTGATATGCCACCAAGTTGGTTGGGAAGGCTTGTCTCAACCGCCAGGGTGAGACCCGAGGAACATGCAGTGAGGGTTCAACTTGAAACCTTGAACCGGACCAGATTTCCAATATTTCCCTGGACCTTAGTGATGAGTGGGCAAAATTGGAAAGTTACACCTGACCCCGAGGCTCGATTATGATACTGCAGTAGGTGGTGGAGTGTGCTATCTTTGATATGCCAATCAGTGAGATCCTTAGAGGGGGTCAAAACCTGGGTATGTTGAGATGGTTCATGAACCCGTCTGAGTGGGTGATAATAGTGGTAGGATCAGCCCTTTTGTCGACAAAGATAATGATCAGGGATGCACTCTCTCTAATGGAAACCAAAAACTGCTAGCAGTCGATTTCAACCGTTGGAATTTTATTTTGCAAAATTTATTTATAATGATATAATATAGACGTATGGTTTCAACTCGTTTGCAAAAATATTTTAATCCCTGGAGTCGAGGGAGAGGTCCTCTCTCGTCGGTTTCAGCACTGTGCCTTGCAGTCGAGGGAGAGGTCCTCTCTCATCGGGCAGTGTTTTGGATCATTATGGGCTGAGAGGGTAAGTGTAAGGCCATTTAGGTTAAGTGTAATGATATAATATATACATATGGTTTCAACTTGTTTGCAAAATCGTTTTAATCCCTGGGGTCTATCCTAGAGGAGAGTGCAGCACTATGCCTTGCAGTCGAGGGAGAGGTCCTCTCGCATCGAGTAGTGTTTTGGATCATTATGGGCTGAGAGGTAAAGTGTAAGGCCATTTAGGGTTATACCTGATGGGCTAATCTTGCATCTGCCCACAGTCCCTAGGTTTTTATAAGATGGCTTGGCCCAGGGACCACTTAGTGTAAGTGTTGGGCCCATAGAGTCCATGTGATGGGTTCAAGGAGTTCACTGCGCTTTCTAGTGAATTCGGCTAGGCCTTGTAATAGAGGCTGGGCCGAACCCATGTGGCTGATGTGTAGATCAATGCTTGGGTCCCACACCATACAAAAAAGCCCAACTAGGCAGCAGTTTGGAAGCCTATTGAGCACTTGATGCATATTGGGCCTAAAGCCCATTTTGAACTAGGCAGATTTGATTAGTCACTTAAAGGGGCAGAATTGAGGTTTGCTCAAGCCAAAAAGGATTGGGTCTTAACCCTATCCACTCATGGGGACCAAATTCAAATTACGATTTGAATTTGGTAACCTCCTGATAAGATCAAGAGTGGGCTGATCAAATTTGCAAATAGGATTAAGAAGACTCCTTATCCAAATACAGATTTGGATTATAATAACTCCTAATGAGATTAGGAGGTTTCTTAATCACTAAGAAAAGAGGAGAAACCCTAATTTTTGAATTACAAAAATTCAAACCTTAAGGGTATTCATAGAACACACTACATCTTGAGATAGGATCTCAGAGAAAACCCTAGAGAGAAGAAAGCTATTCGCCACCTTCTGCTCTAGCTCTCTCCTCCAGCTGCCACCGCCATCTACTGCCAGTTCATTTTCTTGTGTGAGGGAAAGATCAAGAAAGGTTCTTGATATCAATCTTTATTGAAAGGTTGATCGTGTGTGGTGTTCAATGCTTCCATCGAGTTCTTCCAAAGGACCTAGTTCGTGGGATGAACACTACTGGTTCTGCTTCATTATCACAGTGTCATCTTCAATGGGAGCAGTTCTTGGGAGTTTCTTTGGGCGTGAACACCAACATTGAGAAATACTGTTTCTCCAGTTTGGTTTTGGTTCAAGTCAGATCCTTGAATATGTATTCTAAATTATAGGGAATATGATTCCCAATTTGAAGAAAGGTAAGAATTTTTTTAAATTTTCCCTCCCATTCCACACCCTTTTAGCGTCCATATGATGGATCTTACCATTCTTTCAGTGGTATCGAAGCCACAGGTTCAAATCTTGAATCAAATAAAATCAGATCTGAACCTACGCAAATGAGTAGAAGGTGTTGTACCCGAATTTGCACAGATTGAATTTTTATTTCTAGAAACTTGTTTTTGGATGCGGGGCAATTGATCTGAAATTAATTTTATAAATATGAAATTGATGTAGAACTGTTCTTTATTTATTTCTTGATTTATTGAGTTGTTTGTACATGGAGATCGAAGTGCAGTTTTAGCGCAGAATGTCTACGCATTCTATTAGTAGTATTATATTCATTCGGGCTATAATTTATATATATTTTTTCTTTCTAGACTGAATGTATAGGATTCAATCAAGTTGTAATTAATTAATAGAAATTAGGATTTCTATTTTTTTTATTTCTTGATTGAAGTTGGCGGCGGTGCTGGAGATTGGCAGATATCGCTATTGCAATCTACATTTTTGCAATTTATGAAACTGCAACCTTGTGTTCTAATCTCTATTTTGCATGTGGATTTAGTATGAACAGTCCCATATCTGATTTATGTTTGTCTGTAATCTGATTTGTTAATTTCAGATCTTTCTTGAAATTGATTCTTGAATTAAAAAATAGTTTCAAACCAGATTGGACCAAAATTGTTTGGGCCGAATCTAGGGTTCGAAAGAGACTTTTTTCAGCCATATTTTCTCCCACTTTGAGGTCTGAAACTAATGTTTACTTGTAAGAATCAATTCGGCCCAACCTGTAAAGCCCAGTTTTAAAGAGTTAAAAATGCTCAAGCCCACTTTTGTGTGAAAGCTATATGGGCCGAACTGCTAACCGCTATTCAGCCCATATACCTAGATAATGTTAATTGTTAATATTATGGACTTTTAAGTGGGCTTATTAATAGGCTTTACAGCAAGTAATTGATTGGATCAATTCCTCCATTGCATGTGATGAATGGATGTATGATGTGCTGAGACCATGGGCCATAAGCATTTGGCCCATGATGATGCGATAGTGGCTCTTGTGCACACCATGGCTGAATGCACATCATTTCCATGGTATCCCTTATGGTCATTGGATGATCCTCCCTTCGTAATGGGCCCCACAACCCTGAAAAGGGATGCATGCGGAATCCCTAACCGATTTGGGCCTCCAGAAATCTGACTTTATAAAAGTCTGTGGGAGCCACTTTGGTTTGACCTAAATTAACTAGAGCGTAAATTTTGTCCCCTCCAGCAATATGAGTGCATGTGATAGGGAGATTCATGTGATGAACTCTCTAAACTTGTGTCATAGAGACTAATCTGTTAGTAATTTCTGTGTCCTGGTGTGTTGACTCTGGGGCTTCAACTCATGCGTGTAATTCACTGCAGAGTTTCAAAGTAAACAGAAGGCTAAGTGAAGGGGAAGTGACACTTTACTTGGGGACTTCTGCAAGTGTTGCAGCTACAGTGATAGGAACCGTAGAATTAGTCTTTAGAGAAAGAATTCTTATATTTAAGGATTGTCTTTATCTACAAAACTTAAGAAGAAATTTGATTTCTGTTTCCAAACTATGTGCTGATGGATATACTGTTTATTTTAGTAATATGATTATTATTAAAAAGGAATAATAAATCCATCACATGCGGGGAACTGGAGAATGGTGTCTATGTTCTATGTCCTTCTCTAGAAACTAACTTAAACAAAACTACGTTGGTCAAAATCACTAAGAAAAGAACTCGTGATATAGTTAGTCCCACGTGCCTGTAGCATTACCGACTTGGCCATATCGATATTGACCGAATCACAAGGCTGGTAAAGGATGGTCCCTTCGATTTTCTAACCGTAGATGATCTTCTCACTTGTGAGCCTTGCCTCCGAGGAAAGATGACAAAATGACCATATGACGATAAGCCTGAAAGATGTACAGGCACGCTTGACCATATACATACTTATGTATGTGGTCCCTTGAGTGTTAGGACTCGTAAGCAACACGTGTATTTCATCACCTTCATCGATAAACTCGCGGTATGGTTATGTGTACATAATGAGACAGAAGTCTGAATCCTTTGAAAAGTTCAAGGAGTTCGAACAAGAAGTCAAGAAACAGTTAGGGAGAGAAATTAAGGCCCTTCGATCAGATCGAGGAAGCGAGTATCTCTCTAATGAATTTAGGGACTACTTGAAGGCCAATGGGAAAACATCACAGTTAGCTCCTCCTGCTACACCATAGCATAACGGTGTTTTAGAGAGGAGGAATAGGACCTTGTTAGACCTGGTCCGAACACTTCTTACATGCTCAGAACTACCCACATCCTTTTGGGGATATGCATTATAGACAGCTATCAACATGCTGAATCGGGTTGCAACCAAATCGGTTCCAAAAACTCCATATGAATTTTGGACTGGGAAGAGACCAAGTGTCAGACACTTGAAGATTTGGGGTTCTCCTGCGCACATTAAAAGAATGACTGTGGACATGTTGGAATCCAAGACCAGCCGCTGCCTCTTTTTAGGCCACTCAAAAGATTCGGTAGGTTATCTATTCTATGACCCAAGTGAGTAGAAAGTGTTCTGCAGTCGAAATGCCCAATTCTTAGAGACCGATTACATCCTGGACACCCATCATCAAGAAATAGTTCTTGATGAGGAGAACTCAGGAGTAGTGGGAGGTGTCCCATAAGTTCCAGGTAGTGAACAACCGAGAAGATCCACCCAGGTATCCAGGCCACCAGTCCGTTACGGTTATGACCAGAAAAGTTACTTGGTGGAAGACTTGACTAGTGAGGAGGATCCCGTGACTTACGCAAAAGCTATATTGGACATAGTTTCCCAGAAGTGGGTGGAAGCCATGAGAACTGAATTGGACTTGGTGGAGGCCAATGGAGTCAAGACTCTAGTAGATCCACCCTTCGGGGTAAAAGCAATTGGTTGCAAATAGATCTATAAGAGGAAAAAAGGTCCCGATGGCAAGATTGGGACCTACAAAGCTCGTTTGATGGTGAAAGAGTATACTCAAAAAGAAGGCATCAACTATGAGGAAACCTTTTCGCCCGTGGCCATGCTTTAATCCATTAGGATCCTGCTATCTGTAGCAACATACCATGACTATGAGATTTGGCAAACGGATGTCAAAACTGCATTCCTGAATGGAGATCTTAATGTAGATATCTACATGCAGCAGCCGCAAGGCTTCATTGTTGTTGGTTTGGAACAAATGGTATGTAAACTTAATAGATCCATATTGTTAGACAGTTTTGTATGCCCTTAGCTTCAATCTATTTTGATGTACTTTTGACATTTAGTGTAAATAAATAAAGTACATGTTTGATTCATGTTGTTTGGTATAATTCTGTGTATAACCCTAAAACTGGACATTTATAGAAACTTGTGTTAGTTTTAAATGTTCACAGCCATTGGATAAGTCTGGGGAGATTTATCCTGCCAAGGCTGATACTGATGTGCCACCAAATGTTGGGATGGCTTGTTTCGGCCATCAGGGTAAGACCCAAGGCACATGCAGTATGGGATTGTTTGAACACTTGAACCGGACCAAATTTCTAGTATTGCCCTATACCTCAGAGACAGATGGGAAAAACTGGAAACTTACACTGACCCCTGGACTCGATTATGACACATCACTAGGTGTCGAATCGGGCTATCTTTGATGTGTCAATCAGTGAGATCCTTAGTGGGGTCTAAACCTAGACATGTTGGGGCAGTCTGAAAATTCATCTGAGTGAGTGATCATAGTGACAGGATCAGCCCCTTTGTTGGACAATGGTAATGATCGGCAATGCACTCTCTCTGATGGAAACCAAACTGCCTGCAGTTGATTTCAATCGTTGGAATTTTGTTTTGCAAAATTAGGATAATACCTGATAGGCTAATCTTGCACCTGCCCACAGTCCCTAGGTTTTTATAAGATGGCTTGGCCCAGGGACCACTTAATGTAAGTGTTGGGCCCATAGGGTCCATATGATGGGCTCAAGGGGATCACTGAGTTTTTCAGTGAATTCGGCTGGGCCTTGTAAATAAAGGCTGGGCCGAACCCATGTGGCTGGTGTGTAGATCAATGCTTGGGTCCCACACCATACAAAGAAGCCCAACTGGGCAGCAGATTGGAAACTAGTTGAACACTAAACACTTAATGGGCCAAAAGCCCATCTCGAACTGGGCTGATATGATCACCTATTCATGGGGCGAATCTAAGATTAATGTTATCAAAAGGATTGGGTCTTTAACCTTATCCACTCTAAGAGACCAAATTCAAATTAGATTTGAATCTAGTAACCTCCTGATAAGATCAGGAGTCAGCTAACTTAATCTGCAGATAGGATTAAGAATATCCCCTATCCAAATACTGGTTTGGATTGGTATAACTCCCAAAAATTAGGAGGTTTGTTAATCAAGAAGAAAGAGGTGAAACCCCAAAAAAAAAAACAGAAATATCAGATTTTGAACTAGGGTTGGTATGGAAGAGATACCTCCTGCGAATCGAGATCAGATCTCACACACAGGCTCCAGAGAGAAGAGACACAATTCATCCCTCTTCGTCCCTGGATTTCTCCTCCAGCAGCCGCCTTTCCCAGTTGCATGATTGGATTTTTGCAGCAATAGGAAGTCAAGAAATCTATTCTTGACAATAGTCTTGCAAGAAAGACTAAAAAGGTTCCGTGTTCAAAGTTTCTAGAGGATTTTTACAAAGGATCTAGTGTGTAGGACGCACCCTGCTGGTTCCGTTCCATCCACAGCTGTGTCATTTTCAGCAGGAGCGGATCTTGGTTTCTTCTATGGGCGTGAACACCAACTTTGGGAGATATTATTTCTCCGGATCATGTATAATCCTTCCTGTTTCCTTTTGGTTCAGATCTTGTTTGATTATGGTTCAAGTAGAATCATTGAATATTGTATTCTAAATTTAGGGAATATGATTCCTAGTTGGAAGAAGGTAGAAAAATTTTTGAAATTCGCCCACCCATTCTGCACCCTTCATGGCGTCTATTAGATGGATCCTACCATTCTTTCAGTGGTATCAGAGCCAGGTTCAAATCTTGAACCAAAAGAAAATCAGATCTGACCCAGCATAGATGGACAGAAGATGTTCTGCCAAGATTTGCGCAGATTGCTTTTTCTTTTTTTTTCAAGAAATGGTTTCTTGTTAAGGGCGATTGATCTGAAATTATTTTTTGTTAAATCCAAAATTTATTTAGAATTGTTCTTTATTTATTTTGATTTAATGGACTGTTCGAACCTGGAGATCGCATTGCAGTTTTGGCGCAGATGGTCTGCGCACCCTTTTTCATTTATTTCATTCAATTCGGTCTGTAAATAATTTTTTTTTTACTTTTCTAGACTGAATGTATAGGATTTGATCAAGAATGTAATTAATTAATAGAAATAGGATTTTTGTTATTTATTTTCTTGATTAAAGAAGAAGGAAGAAGATGGCGGTGCTGGAGATTTGCAGATGGAGAAATCGCTTCCTGCGATTTATAGTTTATGAAATTGTAACATTAGTGATTAACCTCTGTTTTGCAGGTGGTGTGAACAGTCCATATTGATTTGTGTTTGTTTAAAATCAAGATTATTAATTTCAGATCTTTCATGAATTATTTCTTGAATTGAAAATCAGTTTTGGACCATTTCGGACTGGATTGGACCAAAAATGTTTGGACCGAATCTGGGGTTCGAAAGGGGCTATCTTTCAGTCCATATTTCTCACACTTGTTGTTCCAAATCTGATGTTCAATTACAGGGATTAATTCGGCCCACCTGTAAAGCCCAGTTTTTAAGGGTTAAAACTACAAAAGCCCAATATTGTGAGAAAAGCTATGTGGGCCGAACTGCTAACTACAATACAGCCCATACACCTAGTAGACATTAATTGTTAATGCTTTGGGTTTTTAAATGGGCTATTCGATGGGCTTTACAGTAGTTAATTGATTGGATCAATTCCTCCTTTACATGTGATGTTTGGATGTTTGATGTGCTGCGACCATGGGCCATAAGCACTTGACCCATGATGACTCATTAGTGGCTCTTGTGCACACCATGTCTTCATGCACATCATTTCCATGGTATCTTAAGTTCATTGGATGACCCCTCTTTGCTTGGTGGGCCCCATAACCTTGAAAAGGGATTAGTACGGAACCCCTAGCCGATTAAGGCCCACCAGAAATCTGACTTTATGAAAGTCAGTGGGAGCCACTTTGGTTTGACCTAAATTAGAACTAGGGCATAATTTTGTTCCCTCCAGCAAATATGAATGCAGGGGATAGGGAGATCCATACGATGGACTCTCTAAAGGCCTTTCGTCATTAGCACAATGATGGGTCCATCAGTAATAAGGAAACACACCATAAAATTGGGCTATCCTTTTCCTGTTGGATATGTTAGAGTGTTTCATAAGATGATAAGGGCGTCATAGATCGATGTGGGAGGGGCTTCACCAGAAAATGGGAACTCTCTCACGGTACCTTGGCGTAACCTGAATATGATGGGTGTGCACTCACTGGACAGAAAGGTTTAACTAAAAACGGCTCTGAACCTTGTCTGACAAAGGCCAAAGGGATCTCATTTGATGAGTGGATATGATCTGTCACAGAAAGGTGGTGGGGTTTTGCAGTTGAAACAGTTGGCTTCACGCACCCTATGTGATTTCCCACATTTCCAGAGACATTTTGTCATCTCCATCACTGAGAAAGGAGGGAAATCTCAGAGAAGAACAAATGGGAATGAAACATAGATTAAAAACCATATCTATGTAGGTAACATGAATCAAACTAAGGTTGTGGACAAACATCTTTGTTGTTTTATCAGAAAATGGCAAACGATCAATTTGCAACGATTCTAGATGATAACAAGCTTAAGGGCCCAAACTATGCCGACTGGTACAGAAATCTTATGCTGGTCCTAACTTCTGAAAAGTTAGACAAGGTGGTGAAAAATCCTGCCCCGGAACATTCGGGTGAGGGCTTTTGAGGCCTGTAGGAGGGACTACCAAGATTGGGAGGATAAGAACTCCCTAGCCCGCTACTTTGTCATTGCCTCATTAGACAATTCAATACAGAGGTAGTTCGATCAAATCGAACTAGCCAAGGACATATTGGACAATCTAAGAACAATGCATGAAGAGCAGAACCGTTCTACTCGACAGAAGGTCCTGAAATTGTTCATGACCGCGCAGATGACCAAAGGGCAAAAAGTTCATGACCATTGTCTTCGGATGATGGGATACATTAATGAACTCGAAGCTCTTGGATCCGGGCTAGATCTTGGCACGCAAGTGGATGCAATCCTGAATTATTTGCCCTCTTCCTTCAATGCATTCACAATGAACTACAATATGAATAAGCTAAATGTCAGCGTCTAGGAACTCTGCAATATGTTGCAGAGGGCCGAGGATCTACTCAAGAAGGATGAGCCTATGGTTATGCTTGCTGAAGCTAACAAATCGAGCAAGAAAAAGAGAAAGGCAAAGAAGCCCCAGAAGAAAGCTACCAAACCCAAGAAGCAGAAGAAGAACAAGGCATCTGATGGTTTGTCACTTCTGCAAGTAGACCAGCCACTGGAAGAGGAACTATCCTACCTACCTGGAATTTAAGAAAGGTAACATCGAAACTTGTGTCATAGAAACTAATATGTTAGTTACTTCTGTGTCCTAGTGTGTTGACTCCTGGGCTTCAACTCATGTGTGTAACTCAATGCAGGGGTTTAAAGTTAGCAAAAGATTGTCTTTATGTACAGAACTTGAGAAGAAATTTAATTTTTGTTTCTAAACTGTGTTTTGATAGATATATTGTTTATTTTAGTAATATGATTACTATTAAACGGAATAACAAATTCATTGCATGCGGGGAACTAGAGAACAGTCTCTATGTTCTACATCCTTCTCTGGAAACTAACCTAACCGAAACTACGTTGGTCGAAAATCCCAAGAAAAGGAATCGTGATATAATAAATCCCACGTGCCTTTGGCATTACCGACTTGGCCATATCGGTGTTGACCGAATCACAAGGCTGGTAAAGGATGGTCCTTTGGATTTTCTAACCGTAGAAAATCTTCCCACTTGTGAGCCTTGCCTTCAAGGTAAGATGACTAAATGGCTATTTGACGGTAAGCATGAAAGATCTGGAGGCACACTTGACCAAATACATACTGATGAATGTGGTCCCGTGAGTGTTAGGACACGAAATAAACACGTGTATTTCATCACCTTTACAGACGATTTCTCACGGTATGGTTACGTGTACCTAATGAGACATAAGTCTGAATCCTTTGAAAAGTTCAAAGAGTTCAGACAGGAAGTCGAGAAACAGTTAGGGAGAGAAGTTAAGGCCCTTCGATCAGATCGAGGTGGCGAGTATCTCTCTGATTAATTCAGGGACTACTTAAAGGACAATGGGGTAGTGTCACAACTAGCTCCTCCTACTACACCTCAACTCAACGGTGTTTCAGAGAGGAGGAATAGGACCTTGTTGGACATGGTCCGGTCACTTCTCGTATGCTCAGAATTGCCCACATCCTTTTGGGGATATGCATTAGAGACTGCTATCTACATGCTGAATCGAGTTCCAACCAAATCAGTTTCAAAAACTCCACATGAACTATGGACCGGAAGGAAGCCAAGTGTAAGACACTTGAAGATTTGAGGTTGTCCTACACATGTTAAAAGAACAAGTGCGGACAAGTTGGAATCCAAAACCAGTCATTGTCTATTTATAGGCTACCCAAAGAATTCAATGGGTTATCTATTCTATGACGTAAGTGAGCAGAAAGTGTTCTACAGTCGAAACGCCCAATTCTTAGAATCTAAATACATCCTAGACACTCACCGTTAGGAAATAGTTCTTGATGAGGAGAGCTCAGGAGCAGTGGGAGATGTCCCACAAGTTCCAGGTAGTGACCAACCTAGAAGGTCCACCCGGGTATCCAAACCACCAGTCCGATATGGTTATGACCAGGATAGTTACCTGGTGGAAGCCTTGACTAGTGAAGAGGATCCTGTGACTTACACGGAAGCTATGTTAGACATAGATTCTCAGAAGTGGGTGGAGGCCATGATAGCTAAGATGGACTCGATGGAGACCAATGGAGTCTAGACTCTGGTAGATCCACCATTCGGGGTAAAAGCAATTGGTTGCAAATGGATCTACAAGAGGAAGAAGGGCCCCGATGGCAGGATTGAGACCTACAAAGCTCGCTTGGTGGCGGAAGGGTATACTCAGAAAGAAGGCATCGATTATGAGGAAACCTTTTCACCTGTGGCCATGCTTAAATCCATTAGGATCCTGCTAGCTATAGTAGCATACCATAACTATGAGATTTGGCAAATGGATGTCAAAACCACGTTCCTGAATGGAGATCTTAGTGAAGATATCTACATGCAGTAGCTGCAAGGCTTCATTGCTGCTGGTCAGGAACACATGGTATGCAAACTCAATAGATCCATATATGGACTTAAGTAGGCTTCTAGGAGTGGGAAGATCCATTTTGATTCTGCCGTCAAAACGTTTGACTTTGTGCAGAATCCGGATGAGCCCTGTGTTTATAGGAAGTCCAGTGGGGCTACTCATTGGGAATGATGTAGGAATGTTGACTTCGGTCAAGGTATGGCTATCACAGCAGTTCTCCATGAAAGATCTTGGAGAAGCTTCATATATACTAGTCTTCAACTCTATAGAGATAGATCGAAGTGGATAATTGGATTATCCCAGGCTGCTTACATTGACAAAATTGTCAAAAGGTATAGCATGGAGAACTCCAAGAAAGGAAACGTTCCTTTCAAACATGGAGTCACTCTCTCCAAGGAAATGTCTCCTAAGACTTCTGAGGAGATTGAGGGCATGAGAGACGTTCCCTATGCCTCAACCGTAGGGAGCATCATGTATGCCATGTTGTGCACTCGCCTGGACATAACTCAGGCAGTGAGTGTGGTAAGCAGATTCCAAGCCAACCCAGGCCAGGAGCATTGGACTGCTGTGAAGAAAATACTTAAATACCTTCGAAGGACAAAAGAGTTTTGTCTGGTATTCGACGGTGGTTCACTACAAGTTCTAGGGTACACCGATGCTGATTTCCAGTCGGATCCAGATGATGGAAAGTCTACATCTGGGTATGTTTTCATTATAGGATCGTGTGCTGTTTGCTGGAAAAGGAGCAAACAGGGATCCACTACAAACTCCACAACCGAGGCCGAGTACATTGCCGCAAGTGAAGCTGCCAAGGAAGCTATGTGGATGAAGAAATTCATACACAAATTGGGAGTGATTCGGTCCAGGACATCACCCATCCCGTTGTTGTGTGACAACTATGGAGCGATCGCCCAAGCTAAAGAGCCTCGGGCTCACTCGAAGTCAAAGCACATCGAGAGGAAGTACCATGTACTATGGGAGATCGTTGGTACAAGGGACGTCCTAATTCAGAAGGTAGCATCAGTGGACAATGTGGCAGACCCATTGACTAAGCCACTAACACAGAAGGTGTTTGAAAAACACGGGGAAAGCATGGGACTCCGGCTTGTACCGGATTGGACCTAAGTGCAAGTGGGAGTTGTTAGACAGTTTTGTAAGCCCTTAGCTTCAATCCATTTTGATGTACTTTTGACATTTAGTGTAAATAAATAAAGTACATGTTTGATTCATGTTGTTTGGTATAATTCTGTGCAAGACCCTAAAACTGGACACTTATAGAAACTTGTGTTTTAAATGTTCACAGCCATTGGATAAGTCTAGGGAGATTTATCCTGCCAAGGTTGATACTGATGTGCCACCAAGTGTTGGGATGGCTTGTTTCGGCCATCAGGGTAAAACCCAAGGCACATGCAGTATGGGATTGCTTGAACCCTTGAACCGGACCAGATTTCTAGTATTGCCCTAGACCTTGGAGACAGATGGGCAAAACTGGAAAGTTACACCAGACCCCTGGACTCGATTATGACACATCACTAGGTGTCGGATTGGGCTGTCTTTGATCTGTCAATCAGTGAGATCCTTAGTGGGGTCAAAACCTAGACATGTTGGGGTAGTCTGAGAATTCATCTGAGTGAGTGATCATAGTGACAGGATCAGCCCCTTTGTCGGACAATGGTAATGATCGGCAATGCACTCTCTCTGATGGAAACCAAACTGCCGGCAGTTGATTTTAATCGTTGGAATTTTGCTTTGCAAAATTCATATATATATATATATATATATATATATGTATATACATATATATGTATATGTACGGTTTCAAAAGATTTGCAAAAGGTTTTAATTCCCGGGATCCATGTGAGTAGAGAATGTGGCACTGTTCCTTGCAGCTGAGGGAGAGGTCTTCTCTTGTCAGGCAGTGCTTGATCATTAAGGGCTGAGAGATTGAGTGTAAGACCATTTAGGATAATACCAGATGGGCTAATCTTGTACCTACCCACAGTCCCTGGGTTTTTATAAGATGGCTTGGCCCAGGGACCACTTAATGTAAGTATTGGGCCCATAGGGTCCATATGATGGGCTCAAGGGGGTCACTGAGTTTTTCAATGAATTCGGTTGGGCTTTGTAAATAAAGGTTAGGCCGAACCCATGTGGCTAGTGTCTAGATCAATACTTGGGTCCCATGCCATACAAAGAAGCCCAGCTGGGCAGCAGGTTGGAAACTAGTTGAACACTGAACACTTAATAGGCCAAAAGCCCATCTCGAATTGGGCTGATATGATCACCTATTCATGGGGTGAATTTGAGATTAATGTTAGTAAAAGGATTGGGTCTTTAACTTTATCCACTCTAAGAGACCAAATTCAAATTAGATTTGAATCTGGTAACCTCTTGATAAGATCAGGAGTCCGCTAACTTAATCTGCAGATAGGATTAAGATTATCCCCTATCCAAATACTGATTTGAATTGGGATAATTCCCAAAAATTAGGAGGTTTCTTAATCAAGAAGAAAGAGGAGAATCCCAAAAAAAAAATAGAAATATGAGATTTCGATCTAGGGTTGGTATGCAAGAGGTACCTCCTGCGAGTTGAGATTTGATCTCACACACAGGCTCCAGAGAGAAGAGACACAGTTCAGCCCTCTTCTTCCCTGGATTTCTCCTCTAGCAGCCGCCTTTCCCTGTTGCAAGATTGGATCTTTGTAGCAATAGGAATTCAAGAAATCAGTTCTTGACAATAGTCTTGTAAGAAAGACCAAAAAGTTTTGTGTTCGAAGTTTCCAGAGGATTGTTGCGAAGGATCTAGTGTGTAGGATCCACCCTGCTAGTTCCATTCCATTCACAGCAGTGTCATCTTCAGCAGGAGCGGATCTTGGTTTCTTCTTTGGGTGTGAACACCAACTTTGGGAGATATTGTTTCTTCGGATCAGGTATAATCCTTCCTTTTTCCTTTTGGTTCAAATCTAGATTGATTATGGTTCAAGTAAAATCCTTGAATATTGTATTCCAAATTTAGGGAATATGATTCCTAGTTGGAAGAAGGTAGGAAAATTTTTGAAATTCGCCCACCCATTCCGCACCCTTCACGACGTCCATTAGATGGATCCTACCATTCTTTCATTAGGATCCTGCTATCTGTAGCAGCATACCGTGACTTTGAGATTTGGCAAATGGATGTCCAAACTGCATTCCTGAATGGAGATCTTAGTGAAGATATCTACATGCAGCAGCCGCAAGGCTTCATTGCTACTGGTTTGGAACACATGGTATGTAAACTTAATAGATCCATATATGGACTTAAGCAAGCTTATAGGAGTTGGAACATATGTTTTGACTCTGCCGTCAAATCGTTTGATTTTTAGCAGAATCCAGATGAGCCCTGTGTTTACAGAAAGTCTAGTGGGCTTATAAATGGGTTTCTAAGTGGGCTTATTAATGGGCTTTACAGCAAGTGATTGATTGGATCAATTCTTCCATTGCAAGTGATGTATGGATGTATGATGTGCTGCGACCATGGGCCATAAGCATTTGGCCCATGATGATGCGATAATGGCTCTTGCACACACCATGGATGAATGTGCATCTTTGTCTATGGTGTCCCTTACGATCATTGGATGACCCCTCCCTTCATGGCGAGCCCCACAACCCTGAAAAGGGATGCATGCAGATTCCCCAGCCGATTTGGGCCACTAGAAATCTGACTTTATAAAATTCAGTGGGAGCCACTTTGGTTTGACCTAAATTAACTAGAGCGTAAATTTTGTTCCCTCCAGCAATATGAGTGCATGTGATAGGGAGGTT